>NC_060895.1:3244098-3284098 GCF_014805685.1 Silurus meridionalis | reverse complement strand
GTCTGACTCTTCGTCTTTCTCTCTCTCCATGTCTTTCACTGCCTCTGTATATCAATCTCTCCCTAACTCGGTCTCTCTCTCTCTCTCTCTCTCTCTCTCTCTCTCTCTCCCTCTCTTTCTCTGTCTGGCTGTCCATTCATCCCTCTCTGTCTGTCTCTTGCTGTGTCTCTCTCTCTCTCTCTCTTTTAATGTCTGTCTAAAAATCTGACCTTTTCTCTTTTAGTATGTCCATCTCTCTCTCTCTCTCTTTATCATACCCCTACACACCTCTTCCAGGTTTTGTTTTTCCTCCGCGGACGTTTAAACAGGTATCCTTCAATCGCACCTCCGTTGAACAGCACAGGCTCCCCACAGGCATCCTAAAAACGCACACACACACACACACACACACACACACACACACACACACACACACACACACACACACACTATAACACAACAAAACGCTGGCATACATTTATAACTTATTATATGGCATCGCTACGACACTGACTCTCTGCTGGACGAGCAAGTGCTGATGTTCCAGGTTCTTCCTTCTGTTCACGCATTCAGCTGAGAGTCCAGACAGCTGTGGACACAAACACACACACTGAACTTTTATCATTTACAGTCTCAAGGTTAAAGCACATGTGTGTGTGTGTGTGTGTGTGTGTGTGTGTGTCTATGTACCTCAGCTGCCATGGTCTTCATAGTGGGCTCTAGGTCTTTCAGTAGGTCAAAGCCCTGATGGAAAAACGTGTTCTGTGCATGACAGAAGGAGAAAACCTGCAAACAACAAGGCATATAAAAAGAATGTGAAATTCCCAACAAAAAATAAACAAAAACAAACAAATATCTATAATTTATACATTTGTGCACACTATATGGGCAAATGTTTGTGAACAAGATCGGTATGTTCTTTTTTTGAACATCTCTTTTCCACAAATTTATTTCCTGTTATAATTAGCTCCAATCTTCTGGGAAGATGTTCCACTGGATTGTGTGGAGCTTTGGTGGAGCTTTGTGTGAGATCTTATTCATCCACCAGGGTGTTAGTAAAGTCAGATCCTGATGGAGGTGAGGGTGAGGAGGCCTGGGGTGATGTTCCAATTCATAATGTTCAATAGGGTTGGGCTCAGAGCTCTATAGCAGGTGATCTTCCACTCAAACTCAGGGAAAGTATATATTCATGGAGCTGGCTTTGTGCACAGGAGAATTATCATGCTGGAACAGGTTTGGGTCTCCTGGTTCAATCGAAGGGGAACATTTCATGCTCCCACATCCAAAGATGTCCTCTAAAATCGTGTGTCTTCAACTTTGTGGTAACAGTTTGTGAAAAAACACATATGGCTGCTAAAGTCTGGTGGCTCAACACTTCTAACCGTATAGTGTAAAATGTTCAGGATTTAGGACTTTAACTAGTCGACTTGTTGTGTTTAATACTTACCGAGTTCAGGACGTCCACCTTCTGCTGAGTCAGGAAATTATTCAGCTGAAAAGAATAGGAAAAAATTAAAATAATTCACGACTACGTAGTGAATGGTGTGTCATTTAGGACGTGTCCACACTGGTGTCTTAGTCATCATTTTATTCATGTGGCATACGAAATGAAAGTGGGGTGTGATTTGGGACACGTCCTGGGTAGACAAATGATCAGTGGTTCACTTGTGTTCACTACTTTGTGTTAACTGCATGTGTGTGTGTCAAAGGTGTTGGTTGGTTTTGGTACATGTGTGTCAAAGGTGTTGGTTCTTGGAGTGTGTGTGTATTTGTGTGTATGTGTGTGTGTGTGTTACCTGTAGGCAGTAGTCCAGACTGCAGTGTGTGTAGCACTTGCGTGTTGCGAGCAGCAGGTGTGTGTGTCGCTCAGCTTCAGCCACTTTGTGCTGTGGAACCTGAGCGCTTTTAACCAGCGCCGTGTTCAGCTCGTCTCTGATCCGCACACACTCACAGCGAGCATCACGCAGCGGTGGGAGGAACCTGCACACACATACATGCATACAAATGATGCACAATTATGTATGAATAAGTGTACCTGTGCAGCAAAAAAAAATATTTGTGTGTCTGTGTTGTGTTGCAATAGACATACTGCGTCAGTAGATTTGTGAGTTGTTGTGTGATCGCTCTCCGAGTCTGGTCAAGCAGCATCTAAACACAATATACACATTTATCAACTGACTCAAACACTGTGTTGATGACTGGTTCAATGAGATACTGACTGAATCAGTGAGGTACTGGCTAAATGAATTAAAAACTGGCTGGCTCACTGAAATACTTCAAAGAGGTACTGGCTGAGACAATGAGATATTGGCTGACTCAAAGAAATAGTCACTTACTCAATGAGATACTGGCTGAAAATTCAATACTGACTGACTCAATAAGCTGATTCAATGCAATACTGACTGAATCAATTAGCTGATTCAATGCAATACTGGCTGGCTCACTGAAATACTGGCTGACTCATTGAGGTACTGACTGACTCATTGAGATAAGTCAGTCTAGCTAAATCTATGAGATACTGGATAATTCACAAACATATCGGCTTAAACAATGAGATACTGGCTGAATTAATGAGGTAATGGCTGACTCAATGATGTAATGGCTGAATCAATGAGATACTGGCTGACTCAATGAGGTACTAGCAGGTTTAAAAATATATCTGCTGGCCAAATAACCAAGTTATTGACTGAATTCCAGGAATACTGGTGTTGAAATGCTAAATGACTTTATGAGGTCTTGACTGACTCTCTAGGGTAGCAACTGACTTACAGCGGTATTACAGGATTTTACAGGAACACTGACTGACTTGCTGCAATACTAACTGGCTCGCTAAGTTACTGAATTATCTATTTCTAGTGTTTAAAAGAGAGAAACTTAGGACTCACCATGTGGAAGTGGATCATCTCCTGCAGAGCCTGATTAAACTGCTGCAGACAATTCTACAAACACACACAAATGTCATAGGTTCATTAGATTTGTAGGTGTTGTAAAAAACCTGATTGACACATCGATAGATACACACACTCACCTCTATAACAGTGTTGTTTTTATGGTGGGACGTGAGCTCGGCCAAAGCGGATATGAAGAGCTGATTGGACGAACAAAAGACCTGACCGTCCTCCACCGTCTTATTACACGACCTCATCACCTGCAAAGATAAACAAGGTCAGGCACATGGGCATAAAGCCACACACAGTTCCCAAAACTTAAAATCCTTACCTTCTCCATGCGACTTTCCAGCTGCTCTAGGTCATTCTCACAGCGCTCCAAAGATAGCCTGTGGAAGCGATGGCAGAAATCGGACATGACTTCAAAACTTCTGTGGTAAGGGATCACAATATATAGCATTTTTGTTCCCTCTCTCGCCTAAAAATGTCCTTTCCTACCCGACCGACTTTTTTCACACTAAGAATTATCAAACTTTGATCAAAATGTCTGCGATTGATGCATCAGCATCCTGTACATCATGCAGATACTACATTCGTCTGGCTTCCATAACAAAATAAAACAGTGTAGGACACTATGAATTTGTACAGCACAGACATTTTTACAGTCTCAAGCAGCAGAGGTAATCAATACACACAAACAGCTTTCTCTCTACACAATATGATAGAATAAGGACAAACCAGATGAAGAAACGTAGTGAAAAGAACTAATCATCTATTATTTTGCTGATCCACTGATGAACTGAGCTCAACAAAGCCATGAGACAGAAAAAAGGCCTGATTTTAAGTATCCTGAGCGACTTTTACCTCAGACAGACACACATTTCAAAGATCCAAGCTCAATACAAGTAAACGGACACATGTACAATTCTTTCTTTACTTAATAATGGGTTTTGTTTCACACTTTTACCACCAGGCAGATGCCACAAGAGTGTCAAAAGCAGAATTTTCAAGGCTGAAAAACAATTTTTACAAGAAGGCCATCAGGTTTGTCAACAACACCCATATACAGCCTTCTTTCCTCATATCACTAAAGGCACAGATCACCCTCTGATACCGAGAGGCATCAACTACCACTATCCTTACTACACCTAGACACACACAATGCAAACAACCCTCAACTACATCTGCATCCTCTATACACCCTATTGTGTGTGTATATATATATATATATGTAAGTATATATACACTGGACAAAATTATAAATGCAACACTTTTGTTTTTCCCACATTTTTCATGATCTGAACTCAAAGATCTAAGACTTTTTCTATATACACAAAAGGCCAATTTCTCTCAAATATTGATAACAAATCTGTCTAAATCTGTGTTCGTGAGCACTTCACTCCCTTTGCCCAGAAAATCCATCCACCTCACAGGTGTGGCAGATCAAGATGCTGATTAGACAGCATGATTGTTGCACAGGTCCGCTTTAGGCTGGACACAATAAAAGGCCACTCTAAAATGTGCATTTCTCTACCATAAGCCGCCTCCAAAGGCGTTTCAGAGAATTTGGCAGTAGATCCAACCGGCCTCACAACTGCAGACCACGTGTAACCACACCAGCCCAAGACCTCCACATCCAGCATCTTCACCTCCAAGATTGTCTGAGACCAGCCACCCGGACAGCTGAACTCGGTTTGCATAACCAAAAAACTTCTGCTCAAACTGTCAAAAAGCGTCTCAAGGAAGCTCATCTGCATGCAATTCATCCTAATCGGCGTATACAACAGCGTGTTCCAGTTCCTGCCGATATTCAGCATCTTCACACAGCCATCGAAGAGGAGTGGACCAACATTCAACAGGCCACAACTAACAACCTGATCAACTCTATGTGAAGGAGATGTGCTGCACTGAGTGAGGCAAATGGTGGTCACACCAGATACTGACTGGTTTTCAGACCCCCGGACCCCCAAATACAGTAAAACTGCACATTTTAAAGTGGCCTTTTAATGGGGCCAGGTTAAAGTGTGTAATAATCATGGATTATTCATGGACGGATTTTCTCGGTGAAGGAGAAGAGCTCACTAACACAGATTTAGACAGATTTGTGAACAATATTTGAGAGAAATTGGCCTTTTGTGTACATAAACAAAGTCTAAGATCTTTGAGTTCAGCTCATGAAAAATGGGGGCAAAAACAAGTGTTGCATTTATCATTTTGTTCAGTGTGTGTGTGTGTGTGTGTGTGTGTGTGTATAATTATATATATATAATTCCAATAAAGTCAATAGTTTAGTCTAGTGTAATATTACTAGGGCGCAGAATGATTGCGCATGCGCAGTGCGTCTATGAGTCCTACCTGAAGCCCGGAGAGTCCCGGATGCACTCTTCAAAATCCAGGAAGTAATCCATACCGGGTTTTAGAGATCGCCTACACGTCCGGTTTCTTTCAATATCATTAATGTTACTTTTAATATTCAATGCAAACGTTGCTCATAAAGGAATGACAAAAAAAATGCAAAATACATAAAACAAACTTAAAAAATAAACGCTTCCGGTCTTCATTAACGCGTCGCTGAGGAGATAACGGAGATGTTTCCAGGGCGTATAACGGAAACCATTTCGAGAGCTCAAAGAGTAGATTATCGCTTAGAGAAAAACCGTGTAAAAATAATAAATAACTTTCATTTAAAATGTTTATATAACATGTTTTGCGTGTGTGTGTGTGTGTGTGTGTGTGCAGCCTGGAAACGCAGCAGCTGTTCTCCTGTTACACACACGGGTTTTCCGGACAGCCTCCGTGTGAAGCAGCGTGTAACCGCCTGCCACAATACAAGTCAACCGCTTTTTCTTTTATTCCCTTCCACAACAAGGTAAAAACTTCCATTTTGAAACGTATTGCTATTTATTTATTTAACAAAACATTAATTATAACCCTATTCCTATATTCCAAAACACATGTGACACAATGTTATTACATTGTAGTTACAGCGGTGACATTGCGGGGGAAATTATTTATTGAACAAATAATCTGAATAATAAGTGACAAATAAATGAATACAAATATATATATATATATATATATATATATATATATATATATATATATATATATATATATATATATATATTTGAAATTTAATTTTTAAAAATCTCAGTAAACCCTTTAGCTGGAAAAGCTAGTTTGATTGGATATGCGTCCTGTCAATCATTTTATAGCGGTTATTCTTGAATAAGAGGGGCGGGGCTTTATAAACATGGGCGGGATTATTCAAATATCCAACTGTTGAGAGCTGCAGCAACGCGAACGTCGTTTCAAAAGTATTGGGACACTTGACTTTTCCTGCCGTATGTGGTTCTTCCTCAAAGTGTTACTACATACTCGAAAGCATGCACTTGTAGGACTTTGGATTTCACATGCAGTGGCAGGAAATAAATAAATGACAGAAGGAATTAACAAAAAAAAAACAGTCTTGAGAAGTGTTTCATTTCTAACGCATGGGGTTCCATTTCCTTTTTATCAACTACAATAAATACAAACACTGCATTTGGGACAACGTAAGGATTTTTATTTAGTTGAAAATCCCAACACTCAGCATCAAAGTCTTTTAGAAATGTCCACATCGAGATGAATCGAACGCAACACGAAGCCGAGCACTCCGCTGATGAGCGTGAGAGAGAAACGTGTCAGAATTCAATGGAGATCAGGATGACTGTGACGTTGTCTGCGCAGCCTCGCCTCACTGCCTCGGTCGCCAGTTTCTGACAAGCGGCTTCGTACCGCGCCTCCTCCACAGTCTGGCCCTCCTTTGTCTCCACCGACTCGTCCTGGAAGACAGAAGAAGATCGGAGATGAGAGAGAGAAGATGGACAGACGAACGGTTGCAACTTCAGGCAGTACGCCAAACCGAGCACTGAATCCACTGCTAGTCTGAATTCTTATAGGTTTCTATGGTTACAAACCATCATTTAAATCTCCTCCACCAACACCATTATTCAGTCTCCACTACTTCAATTATCAATCAGCCTTAAATCTTCTAAATTACCATCACCACTACCAATCAGCACCATCAATCAGCCCTAACTCTCCACCATCACCATTACCAAAACCTACCTTCACCAATCAGCCTTTGACCTTCACTACCATCACAACCACCAACACCCCTAGACCTTCACAACCATCACCAATCAGCCCCAGACCCTATTATCATTATCAGTCAGCATGAACCTCCAATCCTAAACTACACCAACAAAAGATCTCCAATGTTCTCATCTCCAATGTTGCCCAAATCCATCATCATAATGAACCGGCTCTAAAGTGGTTACAAACCCCAAACCCTCTGTCCTTAATGCCAATCCACCCAAAACCTACATCTTCATCATTGTCCTACCAGAAACTAGAACCATCATCCCACTAATCTGCTCACAACCCCCATTAATAATCATCACTATAATGTGCACACACACACTTACACACCTGTAGAAATTTGTTGACAAACTGAACAGCCCCGTCTGCTGAGAACACTTTGAAAAGTCCATCGCATGCCAGAATCACAAACCTAAACACACACACACACACACATACACACACACACACACACGGAACAACAAAGCACAATGTATTAACACACAACTTACACAAACACAATTTACGCACATTTCACACAACCGAACATGGATCTACAGCACAAAGCTAATGGTAAATGTGTGTGTGTGTGTGTGTGTGTGTGTGTGTGTGTGTGTGTGTGTGTCTCACCTGTCTTTTGGGCTGAGTGTACAGCGTCTCAGGTCAGGTGTAGAAATCACTCCACAGCGTTTATACTGACCATCACCGATCGAGCGGGAAACTTCTAACACGCCTAACACACGGCCATCTCTGCACACACACACACACACACACACACACACACACACATTACAGTCCACTGGGAGCAACCAAATCAGGAAGCGTTCCATAAACCTTAAACCCACCGGACAGTTCCTCCTGCTCTCTGTATCCTCATGCGCTCTTCATAGATGGTGGGATTGTGTTCTTTACTGAGAGCCACAGATACACACTTCTCCTCCCCGTCCTCATTGTGCTCCATACGACACAACACTGCCTAAACACACACACACACACACACACACACACACACACACACAAATCTAGAGTACCTGCTTTATCCTGATATGGGTTGTGCTGAATTTAATACACTGTATCGGCAAAAGTATTGGGACACTGAATTTTCCACCCATTAAATTTTCCCTCATACACCCACACACACACACCCTTATACACCCTCACACATCCTCATACACCCACACACACACACCCTTATACACCCTCACACACCGTCAAACATGCCATTATACACCCCATAAACCCTCATATGCCCTCATACACCTCCGCAGACATCCTCACACACCTCCAAAAAACTATGAATGAGCTGATGAATGTAGTGAAATGAACAGAAAGTACTCACTCTGCTGTCTCCCAGATTGGCAACATACAGATCATCATCCACGGCCAGCATGCATGTAGCCGTGGAGCCGTCCTTCCATACTGGCTTCCTGCAACACACACACACACACACACACACACACACAAGTTGTTCAATTAGGCTGTGCATTCCTGCGACCTGAACCCACAACATAAACATTAATAAAATAAATCTTTATAATATTGTTGATATAAATATAATAAACTCGAACCCAAACACTTACTGACTAGAGGCTTTTTTCAGGAATTCCTCGTCTGTGTTGCGAAACGTGTCGAGCAGACATTTCCTCACCAGCTTGTCCAGATTTTCGACTTCTCCTGAGCGAAAACACAGAGTTCAAAATAGCACGGAAAACAAGTCTGACAGTGAAATGAAGTGTCTGTGAGATCTGGGTGGTGATCAGGGTCATGATGATGACTTGGGGGGATTACCTTTAGGAAATTTGCTAAGTAGTGTGTGATGCAGATGTTCTGCAGCAAACTGAGACGCTCGAGCACCACCATGACCGTCAAACACAGCAAAGTACGCCAGCCTGGACCTGCACGTACACACAAACACGACATTTACCACAATATAAAGTGTTCATGAGCAGCCCTCGGCTGTGTCCCAAACCACTCTTGGGCTCACAGATGCATGAGGCCCTGGGTGTTTTGAAATGAAATTGTAGACAGATTTGGGATTCAGCCTGTGTAAACAGTGTGTGTGTGTGTGTGTGTGTGTGTGTGTGTGTTTCACTCACACGTGTGCAGGCAGCGTCTTAGCATGCGCGTGGAGGTCCGGCAAAATGACATGAGCATCCTGCATATCTTCTCGCTCGCCACGCCTGGCCGCCACAAAACCCTTCAGCTTCACCAGTCCTGCAAACACACACACACACAAACACAATAAACAGATCCACACACACTCTGACACACCCCGTGTAATGGTGTGCGAGTGCAGAAATGCCGAAAACCTTTACAAACTTTCTTTTCCGCCTCATCCTCTTCGTCCGGGTCCCGGTATCTCTTTTGGCCCCGGATCTGCACACTGGATTCGTCTTTACTGCCTAAACGCATAAACAAACAAACAAACAACAAACAAACAGTTTATGTTGAACTGATATGCAGGTGAAGAGTCCTGGGATGAACTTTAGGAGTCTTTATGAATACAGCAGCAGTTCTTAGGTATACATTCTTATACATATACATTCTCCAGGCACAACTATCACCTAAAAAAAAGAATTAGACTTTGAAATGATGTATGTTTGGTTTTTTTTAATTTACTTCCAAAATGTGAAAATGAGAGACTGCAGCTAATCTTAAAATTCAGCTGAACTATGCTAGCTTTTGTCTGTTCTTCCCTGTTTTAACGCCAATACCAGATAAAAGCCTCATGAAAGGTCTCACAAAACGATATTCATAACGTTTTTCGTTTCATATCGTAAATACTCACCTTTACAAATAAAATATATAGAAAACATTTCTATAAATATGTCTCTATAGCTAGTAAGCTAGTTCGCTAGCCGAGACTAGCTAGCTCGCGCGCATCAACTGGGGTTAAATAGGAACCTATACAAAAAATTATAACGGAAAATATTGTTTTTTCTTTATAATTATTATTATTTTATTATTTTTGTCTTACCCGAGTTTGTATTGCTCGTAGGGGCAGGCAGGTCTGCAAACAAATCCATCTCGATATTTAGAAGCAAGCTGGAATCACTACTAGCTAATATGAACAATTTCTTACTTTATATGCATATATGTTTTTATATATTTATCTATTTCGTGTGAATTGAAAGAAAAAATCTAAATTGTATATACACGCTCAATACCGAGTCTGATACCTAGCATTTAGTGTATTGGCTCGGGTTCATTTCTAAATCCATGCTTTACACGTTAGTGTTCCCTACACAGGGAGGAGGGAAAGGGGTTGTATTACAGCTGGTGTATCGCGCCTATGAAGGGAGGAAAAGCCGTTTGTAATACAGCCCGAGTGTGAACAGAACGGAGAGTTAAGTTAGTTATTATTAAGTGTTCGAGGAGAAGTGCGACGTGATGGGGAAAAAATAAAAACGAACGTTAATAAATGTACAAATATGTAAAAAAATATATATATATATATATATATATATAGTTTTCTTTTTTATATTAGTAATGCTTAAATAATAACAATGAGGTCCCGTACTTTGTCCTGCGTTGGTGGTATAGTGGTGAGCATAGCTGCCTTCCAAGCAGTTGACCCGGGTTCGATTCCCGGCCAACGCATCGCTTTTTTTTATGTTAATTTTTATTTTAGTGTTTACACAGTTCTTTATTTAGAATTATTAAAATATTCACATCCCTATTTAAAATATGATTATTATTATTATTATGGTGGTAGAATTGGAAGTGGCCACACAGTCATACGTGTACAGTTAGTACAGCAGGGGGCTCAGAACACAACCCTGGGGAGCTCCAGTGCTGAGGGTGAGGGTGGATGAGGTGTGTTTTCCCACCCGTACAGCTTGTGGTCTGTCAGTCAGGAAGTTAGAGATCCATTGACACAGCGGCAGGCTGAGTCCCAGGACCTCCAACTCAGAGGTGAGTGTGGAGGGAATTATAGTGTTAAAGGAATTATAGTGTTAAAGGAGTGCTCAGGAAGATCAAAGCAAGGAAGTCTGCGGGCCCAGACGGCATCAGCTCCAGGCTACTAAAGACCTGTGCAGACCAGCTGTGCGGCATATTGCTGTACATGTTTGACCTAAGCCTGAAGCTGGGAAAGGTGCCACAGCTATGAAAAACATCCTGCGTGGTGCCTGTTCCAAAGACGTCGCGCCCAAAAGACTTTGGGAACTACCGACAAATAGCACTTACCTAGCATCTAATGAAGACATTGGAGAGGCTGGTGCTCACTCATCTCTGGCCTCTGGTGAACCCATCAATGGATCCACTTCAGTTTGCCTACCAACCTGGCATTGGAGTGGAAGACGCAGTCATCTTCCTTCTAAATGGGGCTATTTCACACCTGAAAAAGGCTGGGAGCACTGTGAGAGTCATGTTTTTTGACTTCTCAACCTGCGCTCCTAAAGGATAAGATGGTGTACATGGGAGTGGACCAAAATCTGTCTCCCTAGATACTGGACTACCTCACAGACCGACCACTGAAAAAGAGTGAGAAGTGGAGAAGAGTGATGTGGATGTGGTGAGGGAAGACATGCAGGTAGTTGGTTTGAAAGAGGCAGATGTAGCGGACAGGGGGGAATGGAGACGGATGATCCGCTGTGGCGACCCCTAAAGGGAGCAGCCGAAAGAGAAGAAGAGTAAATAAATGGGACTGAATTCCGCGATGAATGGATTTGTCAGATGTTTCTCACATGCGTTGGTGGTATAGTGGTGAGCATAGCTGCCTTCCAAGCAGTTGACCCGGGTTCGATTCCCGGCCAACGCAGCTCTAATTTTTTTTTCTAAAATAAATTCAGTTTGATTTGTAGATTTGTTTAAATATGTAAAAGGACAGTGTACATTGTTAAAAAAAAATGTTTCTTTACAGTCTCTGTAAAGAATAGATATAGATTTATAAATGCGTTCATGTAAGTTAATCACTAATTAATTAACCAGTGAGAATGGCAAATGAAAAACTCCTTTTGAGACCTTATTTAGACTGAAATTAATATAAACAGTCTGCTACAATGGTTCACAATCACCATGAACAGTTTCACACTCGAGTCTAAATCAGTGAACAGTTGAGAACCTCGGCAGGAAAACTAGAATGAATGGACGTTCAGTGTCACCCAGATGAGTACAGGTTTCCTTTGGAGTTTGGTTCCTCTCAAGGTTTTGCCTTGCTACTCTCACGACTGGCTCAATCATTAGGAATAAACCTATAGGGACTAATTTATAAATGCAATTAAATGTACATTTATATTTGTGATCTATATATTCAGACGTTTTTAAGTTCTATAGTTCTTGTATTCCTGAATATATCCCAAAACAGTAAGCTGTGACCGAGTTCCCGGATGAGTGTATTTATCACCACAGTATGTGAGGACTTGTGACTGTGAGTCTGACATGATTGTCTGCAACACTGGAGCCCATGAACGGTTCTAGCCCCGTTTCTCTTCACCGTCTACACTGCAGACTTCATGTTTAGCTCAGCAACCTGTCACCTGCAGAAGTTCTCTGATGACTCTGCCATCGTCGGTCTGATCACGGATGATGATGACAGGGAGTACAGAGGACTTATACAGAACTTTGTGGACTGGTGCCAATGGAGCTGCCTCCAGATAAATGCGGGGAAAACCAAAGACCTGGTGGTGGATTTCCGTAGGCACAAACACACTTCATTACCACCAGTGAACATTCAGGGGAAGGACATTGTGAGAGTGGACTCTTACAAATACCTGGGTGTTCACATTAACAACAAACTGGACTGGACAAACAGTTCTCACTGACTAGAACATGGCTTGATTACGAGCACCAGATCTGTGACTTGCTTAATCTGTCTGACATTTCGATTGTGGTAAATTAATCTTTCTCTCTTTCTCTTGCTGCGCTCTATTGTAATTCTCGATGGATTCTACAAATCACTTTCGTGTCTCAACTCATGATGCGTCAGGTCCGATCTATCCCACATTTTCTATCTAGCCTGTTTATTTGCTGTGTACATACCGGAGCTTGTATATTTTCTTTGGGAATTTTTGGCTTTTTTTTATTTTTTATCTTGTCTGTAATTAGAGTGGAAATACTGCTGTAATTATTGTATTTTATTATTATTATTTATTGTGAACATTCAGGGGAAGGACATTGTGAGAGTGGACTCTTACAAATACCTGGGTGTTCACCTTAACAACAAACTGGACTGGACAGACAACACTGAGGCAATTTATAAGAAAGGGCAGAGCAGACTCTTTCTGCTGAGGAGACTAAGGTCTTCTGGAGTGCAAGGAGAGCTACTGAAGACCTTTTTTGACTTTGTGGTGGCGTCAGCCATATTTCATGGTGTGGTCTGCTGGGACAGCAGCATCTCTACTGCAGACAGGAAGAGACTGGACAAGCTGATCAGGAAGGCCAGCTCAGTCCCAGGGATTCCCCTGGACACTGTACAGGAGGTGGGAGAAAGGAGGATGGTAGCAAAACTATCATCATTGCTGGAGAACGCCTTTCACCCCCTGTATGAAACCGTTTCATCGTTAAGCAGCTCCTTCAGTAACGGACTGTTACATTCTAAGTGTCTGAAGGAGCGATACAGAAGGTCTTTTCTCCCTGCTGCTATTAGACTTTACAATCAAAGCTGCTCCCAGTGAACCAGTCACAATAATACACACTGTTATTACTGTTTAACTGTGTAATAATCCGGGCAATATGTGCAATATTACCTGCAATATGTGCAATACCACCTGTGTGCAATACTACCTGCAATACGTACTTTTTCCTTATTTGTATTTATACATTGTGTTGTGTATATACTTGTTTACTATAGTATGTGTCTATTCTTTTATATATTTGCATTTATTTTGTTTTAATTTTCTTTTTGCTGCTGTAACAAAGATATTTCCCCACTGTGGGACGAATAAAGGTATATCTTATCTTATCTTATATTATCTTATCTTATCTTATCTTACCTTATCTTATCTTATCTTATCTTACCTTACCTTACCTTACCTTACCTTATCCTATCTTATCTTATCTTATCTTATCTTATCTTATCTTATCTTATCTTATCTTATCTTATCTTATGAAAAAAATATTCATAAATAATCTCCATATTCAAGCTGCTGTTGTGGTATTGTATGAGGAAGTCAGGTGTGTCAGAGAATTATGTGAGGGTGGTGCAGGTATGATGTATGAGGACAGTGTGACAGCAGTGAAGTGTGCAGTAGAAACAACAGACTGGTTCAAGGTGAAGGTTGGATTGCATCAAGGATCGGCTGCGAGCCCTTTTTTTTGTTTGCAGTGGTGATGGACAGGTTAACAGACGAGGTCAGACAGGTGTCTCCATGGACTATAATGTTTGTGGATGATATTGTGATTTGTGGTGGGAGCAGGTGGAGAAGAGCCTGGAGAGGTGGAGGTATGTGCTGGAGAGAAGGGGAATGAAAGTCAGTAGGAGTAAGACAGAGTGCATGTGTGTGAATGGCGGGGTGAGTGGATGGGAGCGGTCGCAGGGAGAAGAGGTGGAGGAGTTTAGGTAACTGGGGTCAACAGTGCAAAGTAATGGAGAGTGTGTTAGAGAAGTGAAGAAAAGGGTGCAAGGTGGAGTGGGTGGAGAAGAGTGATGTGGATGTGGTGAGGGAGGACATGCATGCAGTTGGTTTGAAAGAGGCAGATGTAGAGGACAGGGGGGAATGGAGAAGGATGATCCGCTGTGTGACCCCTAATGGGAGCAGCCGAAAGAGAAGAAAATTAATGAAAAAATGAGAATGAGTTCCGGAATGAATGGATTTGTCCCGTCTCTCACATGCGTTGGTGGTATAGTGGTGAGCATAGCTGCCTTCCAAGCAGTTGACCCGGGTTCGATTCCTAGCCAACGCAGAGCTAATCTTTCTTGGCTAAAACAAAATTCAGTTTGATTTGTAGATTTGTTTAATTCTGTAAAAGGACAGTGTACATAGTTAAAAAAAAAGTCTCTTTACAGAATTAAATAGATGTATAGATATAGATTTATAAATGCGTCCATGTAAGTTTATCACTAATTTATGAACCAGTGAGAAAAACCCAGCTATTAGGGGGGCACAAGCCAGTGCACTCTTAGTGCCGGTCCCAAGCCCGGGTAAATGGGGAGGGTTGCGTTAGGAAGGGCATCCAGCGTAAATCATGTGCCAAATCAAATATGCGGATCACAAAGGAGAATTTCATACCGGATCGGTCGAGGCCCGGGTTAACAACGACCGCCACAGGTATCGTTAGCCGACAGGGTACCGGTGGAAATTGGGCTACTGTTGGCCGAAGGAGGAGAAGGAGAGGAGGAAGACGTCTACAGAGACGGCAGGAAAAGGAGCAGTGTAGGAGAGTAGAGTTTCGGGTTGGTACTTTAAATGTTGGTACTATGATGGGTAAAGGGAGAGATAGCTGATATGATGGAGAGGAGAAAGGTAGATATGCTGTGTGTTCAGGAGACCAAGTGGAAAGGGAGTAAGGCCAGGAACATTGGAGGTGGGTTTAAACTGTTTTATCATGGTGTGGATGGGAAGAGAAATGGTGTAGGGGTGATTCTGAAGGAAGAGTACAGTAAGAGTGTAGTGGAGGTGAAGAGAGTTTCTGGTAGGGTGATGATCGTGAAGGTGGAAGTTGAAGGATGATGATAAATGTCATCAGTGCCTATGCTCCACAAGTTGGCTGTGAGATGGAGGAAAAGGAAAGATTCTGGAGTGAATTAGATGAAGTGGTAGATGGTGTACCTAGAAAAGAACAATTGGTGATTGGGGCAGACTTTAATGGGCATGTAGGTGAAGGGAACAGAGGTGATGAGAAGGTGATGGGTAGGTATGGTTTTAAGGAGAGGAATGTGGAAGGGCAGATGGTGGTAGATTTTGCTAAAAGGATGGAAATGGCAGTGGTGAACACGTATTTTAAGAAGAAGGAGGATCATACGGTGACGTATAAGAGTGGAGGAAGGTGCACACAGGTGGACTATGTGCTATGCAGGAGATGCAACCTGAAGGAGATTGGAGACTGTAAGGTGTTGGCGGGGACAGTGTAGCTAGACAGCATCGGATGGTGGTCTGTAGGATGGTTTTGGAGGCGAAGAAGAAGAGGAGGAAAGTAAGGATTGAAAGAAGAATAAGATGGTGGAAACTGAAGGAGGAAGAGTGTAGTGTGAGGTTCAGGGAAGAGGTCAGACAGGGGCTTGGTGGTGGTGAAGAGGTGCCGGATGATTGGGCAACTACTGCAGGAGTGATGAGGAGGCAGCTAGAAAAGTACTTGGTGTGACATCTGGAAATAGAAAGCAAGACAAGGAGACGTGGTGGTGGAATGAGGAAGTGCAGGAGAGCATTAGGGGTAAGAGGTTGGCAAAACAGAAGTGGGATCGACAGAGTGATGAGAAAAGTAGGCAGGAGTACAAGGAGATGCGGCAGCAGGTAAAAGGGATGTGGCGAAAGCCAAGGAAAAGGCATATGAGGAGCTGTATAAGAGGTTGGACACTAAGGAAGGAGAAAAGGATTTATACCGATTGGCCAGGCAGAGGGACCGAGCTGGGAAGGATGTACTGCAAGTTAGAGCAATAAAGGATAGAGAGGAAATGTGTTGACTAGTGAGGAGAGTGTGTTGAGAAGGTGGAGGAGTATTTTGAGCAGCTGATGAATGAGGAAAATCACAGAGAGAGAAGGTTGGATGATGTGCAGTTGGTGAAGCAGGATGTAAATAGGATTAGTAAGGAGGAAGTGAGAGCAGCGATTAAGAGGATGAAGAATGGAAAGTCGGTTGGACCAGATGACATACCGGTAGAAGCGTGGAGATGTTTAGGAGAGATGGCAGTGGAGTTTTTAACCAGATTGTTTAACAGGATTCTGGAAGGGGAGAGGATGCCTGAGGAATGGAGAAGGAGTGTGCTGGTACCGATCTTTAAGCATAAGGGAGATGTGCAGACCTGCAGTAACTACAGGGGAATTAAGTTGATCAGTCACACCATGAAGTTATGGGAAAGAGTAGTGGAAGCCAGGCTGAGAGAAGAGGTGACCATCTGTGAGCAACAGTATGGTTTCATGCCAAGGAAGAGCACCACAGATGCCTTATTTGCTTTGAGGATGTTGATGGAGAAGTATAGAGAAGGACAGAAGGAATTGCATTGTGTATTTGTGGATTTAAAGAAAGCGTACAACAGAGTGCCAAGAGAGAAGTTGTGGTATTGTATGAGGAAGTCAGCTGTGTCAGAGAAGTATGTGAGGGTGGTGAAGGACATGTATGAGGACAGTGTGACGGCAGTGAAGTGTGCAGTAGGTACGACAGACTGGTTCAGGGTGAAGGTTGGACTGCATCAAGGATCGGCCCTGAGCCCTTTCCTGTTTGCAGTGGTGATGGACAGGTTGACGGACGAGGTCAGACAGGAGTCTCCCTGGACTATGATGTTTGCAGATGATATTGTGATTTGTGGTGAGAGTAGAGAGCAGGTTGAGAAGAGCCTGGAGAGGTGGAGATATGCGCTGGAGAGAAGGGGAATGAAAGTCAGTAGGAGTAAGACAGAGTACATGTGTGTGAATGAGAGGGAGGGCAGTGGAGTGATGCGGTTGCAGGGAAAAGAGGTGAAGAAGGTGGAGGAGTTCAGGTACCTGGGGTCAACAGTGCAAAGTAATGGAGAGTGTGTTAGAGAAGTAAAGAAAAGAGTGCAGGCAGGGTGGAGTGGGTGGAGAAGAGTGACAGGAGTGATTTGTGATAGAAGAGTATCTGCAAGAATGAAAGGGAAAGTTTATAGGACTGTGGTGAGAGCTGCGATGTTGTATGGATTAGAGACAGTGGCATTGAGTAAAAGGCAGGAGGCAGAGCTGGAGGTAGCAGAGCTGAAGATGTTAAGGTTTTCATTGGGAGTGACGAGGATGGACAAGATTAGAAATGAGTTTATTAGAGGGACAGCGCATGTAGGATGTTTTGGTGACAAGGTGAGGGAGGCGAGATTGAGATGGTTTGGACATGTGCAGAGAAGGGACATAAATTATATTGGTAGAAGAATGATGAAGATGGAGCCACCAGGTAGGAGGAAAAGAGGAAGGCCAAGGAGGAGGTTCATGGATGTGGTGAGGGAAGACATGCAGGTAGTTGGTGTGAAAGAGGCAGATGTAGAGGACAGGGTGGTATGGAGACGGATGATCCGCTGTGGCGACCCCTAATGGGAGCAGCCGAAAGAAGAAGAAGAATGAACCAGTGAGAATGGCAAATGAAAAACTCCTTTTGAGACCTTATTTAGACTGAAATTAATATAAACAGTCTGCTACAGTGGTTCACAATCACCATGAACAGTTTCACGCTCGAGTCTAAATCAATGAACAGTTGAGAACCTCAGCAGAAAAACTAGAATGAATGGACGTTCAGTGTCACCCAGATGAGTACAGGTTTCCTTTGGAGTTTGGGTCCTCTCAAGGTTTTGCCTTGCTACTCTCACCACTGGCTCAATAATTAGGGATCAACCTATAGGGACTAATTTATAAATGCAATTAAATGAACATTTATATTTGTGATCTACATATTCAGACGTTTTTTAGTTCTTTAAACTTGTGTTTTTGTAAATCCTGAATATATCCCAAACCAGTAAGCTGTGACCGAGTTCCCGGATGAGTGTATTTATCACCAAAGTATGTGAGGACTCGTGACTGTGAGTCTGACATGATTGTCTGCAACACTGGAGCCCCGCAGGGAACGGTTCTAGCCCCTTTTCTCTTCACCGTCTACACTGCAGACTTCATGTTTAGTTTAGCAACTTGTCACCTGCAGAAGTTTCTTTGATGACTCTGCCATTATCGGTCTGATCACAGATGATGATGACAGAGGACAGAGGACTTATACAGAACTTTGTGGACTAGTGCCATTTTAGCTGCCTCCAGATAAATGCGGGGAAAACCAAAGAACTGGTGGTGGATTTCCGTAGGCACAAACACACTTCATTACCACCAGTAAACATTCAGGGGAGGACATTGTCAGAGTGGACTCTTACAAATACCTGGGTGTTTACCTAAACAACAAACTGGACTGGACACTGAGGCAATTTATAAGAAAGGGCAGAGCAGACTCTTTCTGCTGAGGAGACTAAGGTCTTTTGGAGTGCAAAGAGAGCTACTGAAGACCTTTTTTAACTCTGTGGTGGCCACAGCCAGATTCTATGGTGTGGTCTGCTGGGGCAGCAGCATCTCTACTGCAGACAGGAAGAGGTTGGACAAGCTGATCAGGAAGGCCAGCTCAGTCCCGGGGATTTCCCTGGACACTGTACAGGAGGTGGGAGAAGGGAGGATGGTAGCAAAACTATCATCATTGTTGGAGAATGCCTTTCACCCCCTGTATAAAACCGTTTCACCGTTGAGCAGCTCTTTCAGTGACAGACTGTTACATCCTAAGTGTCTGAAGGAGCGTTACAGAAGGTCTTTTCTCCCTGCTGCTATTAGACTTAGAATCAAAGCTGCTCCCAGTGAACCAGTCACAAAAATACACACTGTTATTACTGTTTAACTGTGTATTAATACTACCTGTGTGTCATCTCCAGGTCAAGATCCAGGTCATCTCCATGTCAAGATCTCCAAATAACACTTCATGACTCTCTGCTCTCCCCTTCAGCCACTGCTCGTAACCTTGGGGTAACTATGGACAATGAACTGTCCTTCTTCCCACATGTCACTAATGTTGCTCGTTCTTGTCAATTTCTTCTCTATAACATCCGAAGGATTCTACCATTTCTGTCCATACAGGCTGCCCAGGTGCTTGATTAGTCTCTTGTCATTTCAAGACTTGACTACTGCAACTCTCTGCAGGCAGGTCTTCCCCTGAACGCTATTCGTCCACTGCAAATGATCCAAAAACACAGCTGCACGACTTGTGTTCAATCAGCCCAAGTTCTCCCACACCACCCCACTGCTGCGCTCCCTTCACTGGCTTCCAGTAGCTGCACGTATCAGATTCAAAACACTGATGCTTGCCTACAAGGCCAAAAATGGACCAGCACCATCTTACCTCAGTGACCTTATCACATCTCGCACTGCACCACACTGTCTGAGATCCTCCAGCACTGCTCGACTGGTACCTCCTTCTCTCAGAATGAGAGGTAAGTACACCTCAAGGCTCTTCTCTGTTCTGGCACCGAGGTGGTGGAATGAACTTCCCCTTGATGTCCGTACAGCAGAGTAGCTGACTATGTTCAAGCGATGACTGAAGACCTACCTCTTCCTGAAATACTTAAATTAGCACTTCCGAACTTGTAGAATTCAAGGGTTATATTTATATTAAGTTTGTAATCTTGCGTACCAGTGTTGATTTATTCATTACTAGAGACTCAAAGCACTTTTGTACGTCGCTCTGGATAAGGGCGTCTGCTAAATGCCGCAAACGTAAATGTAAATGTAAATATTACCTGCAATACGTGCAATACCACCTGTGTGCAATAATACCTGCAATACATACTTTTTCCTTATTTGTATTTATACATTGTGTTGTGTATATACTTGTTTACTATAGTATGTGTCTATTTTTTTATATATTTGGATTTTTTATTATTTTTTTCTCTCTTTGCTGCTGTAACAAAGATATTTCCCCACTGTGGGACGAATAAAGGTATATCTTATCTTATCTTATCTTATCTTATCTTATCTTATCTTATCTTATGACAAAAAATATTCATAAATAATCTTCATATTTAAGCTGCTGTTCTGGTATTGTATGAGGAAGTCAGGTGTGTCAGAGAATTATGTGAGGGTGGTGCAGGTATGATGTATGAGCACAGTGTGACAGCAGTGAAGTGTGCAGTAGGAAGGACAGACTGGTTCAAGGTGAAGGTTGGATTGCATCAAGGATCGGCTCTAAACCCTTTCCTGTTTGCAATGGTGATGAACAGGTTGACAGACAAGGTCAGACAGGTGTCTTCATGGACTATGATGTTTGTGGATGATATTGTGATTTGTGGTGAGAGTAGGGAGCAGGTGGAGAAAAGCCGGGAGAGGTGGAGGTACATGCTAGAGAGAAGGGAAATGAAAGTCAGTAGGAGTAAGACAGAGTATGTGTGTGAATTAGAAGGAGGGCAGTGGAGGGGAGCCGTTGCAGGGAGAAGAGGTGGAGGAGTTTAGGTAACTGGGGTCAACAGTGCAAAGTAATGGAGACTGTGTTAGAGAAGTGAAGAAAAGAGTGAAGGATGGAGTGGGTGGAGACGAGTGATGTGGATGTGGTGAGGGAAGACAAGCAGGTAGTTGGTTTGAAAGAGGCAGATGTAGAGGACAGGGGTGAATGGAGACGGATGATCCGCTGTGGCGACCCCTAATGGGAGCAACCGAAAAAGAAGAATGAAAAAATGGGACTGAATTCAGGGATGAATGGATTTGTCAGATTTTTCTCATATGCGTTGGTGGTATAGTGGTGAGCATAGCTGCCTTCCAAGCAGTTGACCCGGGTTCGATTCCCGGCCAACGCAGCTCAAATTTTTTTTTTCTAAACAAAATTCAGTTTGATTTGTAGATTTCTTTAATTCTGTAAAAGGACAGTGTACATTGTTAAAAAAAACAATGTTACTTTACAGTCTCTTTACAGAATTAAATAGATGTATAGATATAGATTTATAAATGCGTTCATGTAAGTTAATCACTAATTAATGAACCAGTGAAAATGGCAAATGAAAAACTCCCTTTGAGACCTTATTTAGACTGAAATTAATATAAACAGTCTGCTACAATGGTTCACAATCACCATGAACAGTTTCACACTCGAGTCTAAATCAGTGAACAGTTGAGAACCTCGGCAGAAAAACTAGAATGAATGGACGTTGCAGTGTCACCCAGATGAGTACAGGTTTCCTTTGGAGTTTGATTCCTCTCAAGGTTTTGCCTTGCTACTCTCACGACTGGCTCAATCATTAGGAATAAACCTATAGGGACTAATTTATAAATGCAATTAAATGTACATTTATATTTGTGATCTATATATTCAGACGTTTTTAAGTTCTATAGTTCTTGTATTCCTGAATATATCCCAAAACAGTAAGCTGTGACCGAGTTCCCGGATGAGTGTATTTATCACCACAGTATGTGAGGACTTGTGACTGTGAGTCTGACATGATTGTCTGCAACACTGGAGCCCCGCAGGGAACGGTTCTAGCCCTGTTTCTCTTCACCGCCTACACTGCAGACTTCATGTTTAGCTCAGCAACCTGTCACCTGCAGAAGTTCTCTGATGACTCTGCCATCGTCGGTCTGATCATGGATGATGATGACAGGGAGTACAGAGGACTTATACAGAACTTTGTGGACTGGTGCCAATGGAGCTGCCTCCAGATAAATGCGGGGAAAACCAAAGACCTGGTGGTGGATTTCCGTAGGCACAAACACACTTCATTACCACCAGTGAACATTCAGGGGAAGGACATTGTGAGAGTGGACTCTTACAAATACCTGGGTGTTCACCTAAACAACAAACTGGACTGGACAGACTGTTCTCACTGACTAGAACATGGCTTGATTACGAGCACCAGATCTGTGACTTGCTTAATCTGTCTGACATTTCGATTGTGGTAAATTAATCTTTCTCTCTTTCTCTTGCTGCGCTCTATTGTAATTCTCGATGGATTCTACAAATCACTTTCGTGTCTCAACTCATGATGCGTCAGGTCCGATCTGTCCCACATTTTCTATCTAGCCTGTTTATTTGCTGTGTACATACCGGAGCTTGTATATTTTCTTTGGGAATTTTTTGCTTTTTTTTTTTTTTTTTTTTTATCTTGTCTGTAATTAGAGTGGAAATACTGCTGTAATTATTGTATTTTATTATTATTATTTATTGTGAACATTCAGGGGAAGAACATTGTGAGAGTGGACTCTTACAAATACCTGGGTGTTCACCTTAACAAAAACTGGACTGGACAGACAACACTGAGGCAATTTATAAGAAAGGGCAGAGCAGACTCTTTCTGCTGAGAAAACTATGGTCTTTAGGAGTGCAAGGAGAGCTACTGAAGACCTGTTTTGACTTGTGGTGGCCTCAGCCATATTCTATGGTGTGGTCTGCT
Organism: Silurus meridionalis; assembly: GCF_014805685.1. Taxonomy (NCBI): domain Eukaryota; kingdom Metazoa; phylum Chordata; class Actinopteri; order Siluriformes; family Siluridae; genus Silurus; species Silurus meridionalis. The sequence continues at coordinate 3,261,112 of NC_060895.1, read as the reverse complement.
GGGGCAGCAGCGTCTCTACTGTAGACAGGAAGAGACTGGACAAGCTGATCACGAAGGCCAGCTCAGTCCCAGGAATTCCCCTGGACACTGTACAGGAGGTGGGAGAAAGGAGGATGGTAGCAAAACTATCATCATTGCTGGAGAACGCCTTTCACCCCCTGTATGAAACCGTTTCATCGTTAAGCAGCTCAAGCAGTCACGGACTGTTACATTCTAAGTGTCTGAAGGAGCGATACAGAAGGTCTTTTCTCCCTGCTGCTATTAGACTTTACAATCAAAGCTGCTCCCAGTGAACCAGTCACAATAATACACACTGTTATTACTGTTTAACTGTGTAATAATCCGTGCAATATGTGCAATATTACCTGCAATATGTGCAATACCACCTGTGTGCAATACTACCTGCAATACGTACTTTTTCCTTATTTGTATTTATACATTGTGTTGTGTATATACTTGTTTACTATTGTATGTGTCTATTCTTTCATATATTTGCATTTATTTTGTTTTATTTTTCTTTTTGCTGCTGTAACAAAGATATTTCCCCACTGTGGGATGAATAAAGGTATATCTTATCTTATCTTATCTTATGACAAAAAATATTCATAAATAATCTCCATATTCAAGCTGCTGTTGTGGTATTGTATGAGGAAGTCAGGTGTGTCAGAGAATTATGTGACGGTGGTGCAGGTATGATGTATGAGGACAGTGTGACAGCAGTGAAGTGTGCAGTAGAAACAACAGACTGGTTCAAGGTGAAGGTTGGATTGCATCAAGGATCGGCTGCGAGCCCTTTTTTTTGTTTGCAGTGGTGATGGACAGGTTGACAGACGAGGTCAGACAGTGTCTCCATGGACTATGATGTTTGTGGATGATATTGTGATTTGTTTTGAGAGTAGGGAGCAAGTGGAGAAGAGCCTGGAGAGGTGGAGGTATGCGCTGGAGAGAAGGGGAATGAAAGTCAGTAGGAGTAAGACAGAGTACATGTGTGTGAATGAGAGGGAGGGCAGTGGAGGGGTGCGGCTGCAGGGAGAAGAGGTGGAGGAGTTTAGGTAACTGGGGTCAACAGTGCAAAGTAATGGAGAATGTGTTAGAGAAGTAAAGAAAAGAGTGCAGGGTGGAGTGGGTGGAGAAAAGTGATGTGGATGTGGTGAGGAAAGACATGCAGGTAGTTGGTTTGAAAGAGGCAGATCTAAAGAAAAGGGGGAATGGAGAAGGATGATTCGCTGTGGCGACCCCTAGTGGGAGCAGCCGAAAGAGAAGAAGAAGAGTGAATAAATGGGACTGAGTTCCGGGATGAATGGATTTGTGGCTCTTTCTTACATGCGTTGGTGGTATAGTGGTGAGCATAGCTGCCTTCCAAGCAGTTGACCGGGTTCGATTCCCGGCCAACGCAGCTCTAAGGTTTTCTTTCTAAACAAAATTCAGTTTAATTTGTAGATTTGTTTAAATATGTAAAAGGACAGTGTACATGGTTAAAAAAACAATGTTTCTTTACAGTCTGTTTACAGAATTAAATAGATGTATAGATATAGATTTATAAATGCGTCCATGTAAGTTTATCACTAATTAATAAACCAGTGAGAATGGCAAATGAAAAACTCCTTTTGAGACCTTATTTAGACTAAAATTAATATAAACAGTCTGCTACAATGGTTCACAATCACCAGGAACAGTTTCACGCTCGAGTCTAAATCAATGAACAGTTGAGAACCTCAGCAGAAAAACTAGAATGAATGGATGTTCAGTGTCACCCAGATGAGTACAGGTTTCCTTTGGAGTTTGGGTCCTCTCAAGGTTTTGCCTTGCTACTCTCACCACAGGCTCAATAATTAGGGATCAACCTCTAGGGACTAATTTATAAATGCAATTAAATGAACATTTATATTGTGATCTACATATTCAGACGTTTTTTAGTTCTTTAAACTTGTGTTTTTGTAAATCCTGAATATATCCCAAACCAGTAAGCTGTGACCGAGTTCCCGAATGAGTATATTTATCACCACAGTATGTGAGGACTCGTGACTGTGAGTCTGACATGATTGTCTGCAACACTGGAGCCTTGCAGGGAATGGTCCTAGCCCCTTTTCTCTTCACCGTCTACACTGCAGACTTCATGTTTAGTTTAGCAACCTATCACCTGCAGAAGTTCTCTGATGACTCTGCCATCATCAGTCTGATCATGGATGATGATGACAGAGGACAGAGGACTTATACAGAACTTTGTGGACTGGTGCCAACAGAGCTGCCTCCAGACAAATGCGGGGAAAACCAAAGAACTGGTGCTGGATTTCCGAAGGCACAAACACACTTCATTACCACCAGTGAACATTCAGGGGAAGGACATTGTGAGAGTGGACTCTTACAAATAACTGGATGTTTACCTAAACAACAAACTGAACTGGACAGACAACACTGAGGCAATTTATAAGAAAGGGCAGAGCAGACTTTTTCTGCTGAGGAGAATAAGGTCTTCTGGAGTGCAAAGAGTGCTACTGAAGACCTTTTTTGACTTTGTGGTGGCGTCAGCCATATTCCATGGTGTGGTCTGCTGGGACAGCAGCATCTCTACTGCAGACAGGAAGAGACTGGACAAGCTGATCAGGAAGGCCAGCTCAGTCCCGGGGATTCCCCTGGACACTGTACAGGAGGTGGGAGAAAGAAGGATGGTAGCAAAACTATCATCATTACTGGAGAACGCCTTTCACCCCCTGTATGAAACCGTTTCATCATTGAGCAGCTCCTTCAGTGACAGAAGGTCTTTTCTCCCTGCTTCTATTAGACTTTACAATCAAAGCTGCTCCCAGTGAACCAGTCACAAAAATACACACTGTTATTACTGTTTAACTGTGTATTAATACTACCTGTGTGCAATACATGCAATACCACCTGTGTGCAATTTTACCTGCAATACATACTTTTTCCTTATTTGTATTTATACATTGTGTTGTGTATATACTTGTTTACTATAGTATGTGTCTATTCTTTTATATATTTGCATATTTTTTTTTTTTTCTCTTTGCTGCTGTAACAAAGATATTTCCCCACTGTGGGATGAATGAAGGTATATCTCTTCTTATTTTATCTTATCTTATCTTATCTTATCTTATCTTATCTTATCTTATCTTATCTTATCTCATCAAATATCGGCTCTGAGCCCTTTTCTGTTTGCAGTGGTGATGGACAGGTTAACAGATGAGGTCAGACAGGTGTCTCCATGGACTATGATGTTTGTGGATGATATTGTGATTTGTGGTGGGAGCAGGTGGAGAAGAGCCTGGAGAGGTGGAGGTACGTGCTGGAGAGAAGGGGAATGAAAGTCAGTAGGAGTAAGACAGAGTGCATGTGTGTGAATGGCGGGGTGAGTGGAGGGGAGCGGTCGCAGGGAGAAGAGGTGGAGGAGTTTAGGTAACTGGGGTCAACAGTGCAAAGTAATGGAGAGTGTGTTAGAGAAGTGAAGAAAAGGGTGCAGGGTGGAGTGGGTGGAGAAGAGTGATGTGGATAGGGTGAGGGACGGCAGATGTAGAGGACAGGGTGGAATGGAGAAGGATGATCCACTGTGGCGACCCCTAATGGGAGCAGCCGAAAGAGAAGAAAATTAATGAAAAAATGAGAATGAGTTCCGGAATGAATGGATTTGTCATGTCTTTCACATGTGTTGGTGGTATAGTGGTGAGCATAGCTGCCTTCCAAGCAGTTGACCCGGGTTCGATTCCCGGCCAACGCAGATCTAATCTTTCTTGGCTAAAACAAAATTCAGTTTGATTTGTAGATTTGTTTAATTCTGTAAAAGGACAGTGTACATAGTTTAAAGAAAAAGTCTCTTTACAGAATTAAATAGATGTATAGATATAGATTTATAAATGTGTCCATGTAAGTTTATCACTAATTAATGAACCAGTGAAAATGGCAAATGAAAAACTCCTTTTGAGACCTTATTTAGACTGAAATTAATATAAACAGTCTGCTACAATGGTTCACAATCACCATGAACAGTTTCACGCTCGTGTCTAAATCAATGAACAGTTGAGAACCTCAGCAGAAAAACTAGAATGAATGGACGTTCAGTGTCACCCAGATGAGTACAGGTTTCCTTTGGAGTTTGGGTCCTTTCAAGGTTTTGCCTTGCTACTCTCACCACTGGCTCAATAATTAGGGATCAACCTATAGGGACTAATTTATAAATGCAATTAAATTAACATTTATATTTGTGATCTACATATTCAGACGTTTTTTAGTTCTTTAAACTTGTGTTTTTGTAAATCCTGAATATATCCCAAACCAGTAAGCTGTGACCGAGTTCCCGGATGAGTGTATTTATCACCACAGTATGTGGGGACTCGTGACTATTTTTCTCTTTGCTGCTGTAACAAAGATATTTCCCCACTGTGGGACGAATGAAGGTATATCTTATCTTATCTTATCTTATCTTATCTTATCTTATCTTATCTTATCTTATCTTATCTTATCTCATCAAATATCGGCTCTGAGCCCTTTCCTGTTTGCAGTGGTGATGGACAGGTTAACAGACGAGGTCAGACAGGTGTCTCCATGGACTATGATGTTTGTGGATGATATTGTGATTTGTGGTGGGAGCAGGTGGAGAAGAGCCTGGAGAGGTGGAGGTACGTGCTGGAGAGAAGGGGAATGAAAGTCAGTAGGAGTAAGACAGAGTGCATGTGTGTGAATGGCGGGGTGAGTGGAGGGGAGCGGTCGAGGAGAAGAGGTGGAGGAGTTTAGGTAACTGGGGTCAACAGTGCAAAGTAATGGAGAGTGTGTTAGAGAAGTGAAGAAAAGGGTGCAAGGTGGAGTGGGTGGAGAAGAGTGATGTGGATGTGGTGAGGGAGGAAATGCATGCAGTTGGTTTGAAAGAGGCAGATGTAGAGGACAGGGTGGAATGGAGAAGGATGATCCGCTGTGGCGACCCCTAATGGGAGCAGCCGAAAGAGAAGAAAATTAATGAAAAAATGAGACTGAGTTCCGAAAAGAATGGATTTGCCATGTCACTCACATGCGTTGGTGGTATAGTGGTGAGCATAGCTGCCTTCCAAGCAGTTGACCCGGGTTCGATTCCCGGCCAACGCAGATCTAATCTTTCTTGGCTAAAACAAAATTCAGTTTGATTTGTAGATTTGTTTAATTCTGTAAAAGGACAGTGTACATAGTTTAAAGAAAAAGTCTCTTTACAGAATTAAATAGATGTATAGATATAGATTTATAAATGTGTCCATATAAGTTTATCACTAATTAATAAACCAGTGAAAATGGCAAATGAAAAACTCCTTTTGAGACCTTATTTAGACTGAAATTAATATAAACAGTCTGCTACAATGGTTCACAATCACCATGAACAGTTTCACGCTCGTGTCTAAATCAATGAACAGTTGAGAACCTCAGCAGAAAAACTAGAATGAATGGACGTTCAGTGTCACCCAGATGAGTACAGGTTTCCTTTGGAGTTTGGGTCCTTTCAAGGTTTTGCCTTGCTACTCTCACCACTGGCTCAATAATTAGGGATCAACCTATAGGGACTAATTTATAAATGCAATTAAATGAACATTTATATTTGTGATCTACATATTCAGACGTTTTTTAGTTCTTTAAACTTGTGTTTTTGTAAATCCTGAATATATCCCAAACCAGTAAGCTGTGACCGAGTTCCCGGATGAGTGTATTTATCACCACAGTATGTGGGGACTCGTGACTATTTTTCTCTTTGCTGCTGTAACAAAGATATTTCCCCACTGTGGGACGAATGAAGGTATATCTTATCTTATCTTATCTTATCTTATCTTATCTTATCTTATCTTATCTTATCTCATCAAATATCGGCTCTGAGCCCTTTCCTGTTTGCAGTGGTGATGGACAGGTTAACAGACGAGGTCAGACAGGTGTCTCCATGGACTATGATGTTTGTGGATGATATTGTGATTTGTGGTGGGAGCAGGTGGAGAAGAGCCTGGAGAGGTGAAGGTACGTGCTGGAGAGAAGGGGAATGAAAGTCAGTAGGAGTAAGACAGAGTGCATGTGTGTGAATGGCGGGGTGAGTGGAGGGGAGCGGTCGCAGGGAGAAGAGGTGGAGGAGTTTAGGTAACTGGGGTCAACAGTGCAAAGTAATGGAGAGTGTGTTAGAGAAGTGAAGAAAAGGGTGCAGGGTGGAGTGGGTGGAGAAGAGTGATGTGGATAGGGTGAGGGAGGACATGCATGCAGTTGGTTTGAAAGAGGCAGATGTAGAGGACAGGGTGGAATGGAGAAGGATGATCCACTGTGGCGACCCCTAATGGGAGCAGCCGAAAGAGAAGAAAATTAATGAAAAAATGAGAATGAGTTCCGGAATGAATGGATTTGTCATGTCTTTCACATGCGTTGGTGGTATAGTGGTGAGCATAGCTGCCTTCCAAGCAGTTGACCCGGGTTCGATTCCCGGCCAACGCAGATCTAATCTTTCTTGGCTAAAACAAAATTCAGTTTGATTTGTTTAATTCTGTAAAAGGACAGTGTACATAGTTTAAAAACAAAGTATCTTTACAGAATTAAATACATGTATAGATATAGATTTATAAATGAGTCCATGTAAGTTTATCACTAATTAATGAGCCAGTGAGAATGGCAAATGAAAAACTCCTTTTGAGACCTTATTTAGACTGAAATTAATATAAACAGTCTGCTACAATGGTTCACAATCACCATGAACAGTTTCACGCTCGAGTCTAAATCAATGAACAGTTGAGAACCTCAGCAGAAAAACTAGAATGAATGGACGTTCAGTGTCACCCAGATGAGTACAGGTTTCCTTTGGAGTTTGGGTCCTCTCAAGGTTTTGCCTTGCTACTCTCACCACTGGCTCAATAATTAGGGATCAACCTCTAGGGACTAATTTATAAATGCAATTAAATGAACATTTATATTTGTGATCTACATATTCAGATGTTTTTTAGTTCTTTAAACTTGTGTTTCTGTAAATCCTGAATATATCCCAAACCAGTAAGCTGTGACCGAGTTCCCGGATGAGTGTATTTATCACCACAGTATGTGAGGACTCGTGACTGTGAGTCTGACATGATTGTCTGCAACACTGGAGCCCCGCAGGGAACGGTCCTAGCCCCTTTTCTCTTCACCGTCTACACTGCAGACTTCATGTTTAGTTTAGCAACCTATCACCCGCAGAAGTTCTCTAATGACTCTGCCATCATCAGTCTGATCACGGATGATGATGACAGAGAACAGAGGACTTATACAGAACTTTGTGGGCTGGTGCCATTGGAGCTGCCTCCAGATAAATGCGGGGAAAACCAAAGAACACACTTCATTACCACCAGTAAACATTCAGGGGAAGGACATTGTGAGAGTGGACTCTTACAAATAACTGGGTGTTCACCTAAACAACAAACTGGACTGGACACTGAGGCAATTTATAAAAGGGCAGAGCAGACTCTTTCTGCTGAGGAAACTAAGGTCTTTTGGAGTGCAAGGAGAGCTACTGAAGACCTTTTTTGACTCTGTGGTGGCCTCAGCCATATTCTATGGTGTGGTCTGCTGGGGCAGCAGCATCTCTACTGCAGACAGGAAGAGGCTGGACAAGCTGATCAGGAAGGCCAGCTCAGTCCCGGGGATTTCCCGGGACACTGTACAGGAGGTGGGAGAAGGGAGGATGGTAGCAAAACTATCATCATTGCTGGAGAACGCCTTTCACCCCCTGTATGAAACCGTTTCATCGTTGAGCAACTCCTTCAGTGACAGACTGTTACATCCTAAGTGTCTGAAGGAGCGTTACAGAAGGTCTTTTCTCCCTGCTGCTATTAGACTTAGAATCAAAGCTGCTCCCAGTGAACCAGTCACAATAATACACACTGTTATTACTGTTTAACTGTGTATTAATACTACCTGTGTGTCATCTCCAGGTCAAGATCCAGGTCATCTCCAGGTCAAGATCTCCAAATAACACTTCATGACTCTCTGCTCTCCCCTTCAGCCACTGCTCGTAACCTTGGGGTAACTATAGACAATGAACTGTCCTTCTTCCCACATGTCACTAATGTTGCTCGTTCTTGTCAATTTCTTCTCTATAACATCCGAAGGATTCTACCATTTCTGTCCATACAGGCTGCCCAGGTGCTTGTTCAGTCTCTTGTCATTTCAAGACTTGACTACTGCAACTCTCTGCAGGCAGGTCTTCCCCTGAACGCTATTCGTCCACTGCAAATGATCCAAAACGCAGCTGCATGACTTGTGTTCAATCAGCCCAAGTTCTCCCACACCACCCCACTGCTGCTCCTCCACTGCTTTCAGTAGCTGCACGTATCAGATTCAAAACACTGATGCTTGCCTACAAGGCCAAAAATGGACCAGCACCATCTTACCTCAGTGACCTTATCACATCTCGCACTGCACCACACTGTCTGAGATCCTCCAGCACTGCTCGACTGGTACCTCCTTCTCTCAGAATGAGAGGTAAGTACACCTCAAGGCTCTTCTTTGTTCTGGCACCGAGGTGGTGGAATGAACTTTCCCTTGATGTCCGTACAGCAGAGTCCCTGACTATGTTCAAGCGATGACTGAAGACCTACCTCTTCCTGAAATACTTAAATTAGCACTTCCAAGCTTGTAGAATTCAAGGGTTATATTTATATTAAGTTTGTAATCTTGCGTACCAGTGTTGATTTATTCATTACTAGAGACTCTAGCTCTCTCTTGGCTCAGGTCTTATTTGACTGATCGCTATCAGTTTGTTGATGTAAATGGTGAGTTCTCCACACTCTATGAGGTAAAGTTTGGTGTTCCTCAAGGATCTGTCTTAGGCCCACTGCTTTTCTCTTTATATATGCTGCCTCTTGGTGAAATCATTCATAAACATGGGATTCGCTTCCATTGCTATGCTGATGACACACAGCTGTATATTTCAGCAAAGCCAGATGAGCGAGATCAGCTTAACAATGTTGAGAAGTGTGTAAAGGACATTAGACAGTGGATGCTTAATAACTTTCTTCTGCTCAACTCAGATAAGACGGAAGTACTTTTACTAGGACCACATGCAGCTAGAAGTAAACTTTCCAATTACGTAGCATCTCTGGATGGTGTTTCTGTTTCAGCGTGTCTGGCTGTCAAAGACCTTGGTGTGATTATTGACCCGAGTCTTTCCTTTGAGTCTCACGTGAATAATATTACCAGGATCGCCTTTTTTCACCTTAGAAATATTGCTAAAATTAGAAATATGATGTCGTTACAGGATGCAGAAAAACTAGTTCATGCTTTTGTTACTTCTAGATTAGACTACTGTAACGCTTTACTGTCTGGGTGTGCGAGTAAGTGCATAAATAAGCTTCAGTTAGTTCAGAATGCAGCAGCAAGAGTCCTCACTAGATCTAGAAAATATGACCACATCACCCCTGTTTTAATTAATCTACACTGGCTCCCAATCAAATCTCGCATTGATTATAAAATAATACTACTGACGTATAAAGCACTTAACAATCTCGCACCGCAGTATCTGAGTGAACTTCTGTACCAGTATGATCCTCCACGCCTACTTAGATCAAAAGGTGCTGGCTATCTGTTGGTTCCTTAAATAATGAAGACTACAGCAGGGGGCAGATCTTTCTCTTATAAAGCCCCACAGTTATGGAACAGCCTTCCAACCAGTGTTCGGGACTCGGACACAGTCTCAGTGTTCAAGTCAAGGTTGAAAACTTATTTTTTTAGTCAAGCCTTTTATCAGTAGGTTTTTCTTAGGTAAAGGCTCAGATCTCGAGGGAGCATTGATATAGAGTTTTTGGTGAACTGGTATATTTGTATGCTGTCGTCCCCTCACATTCACACGTTCACTCAGGTCTGTTGACGGTGGTGTGGTGGGTCGTCTCTTATCCCAGAGATCCCTCATGTCTGTGTTACCTTCTGGTTCTCTCTTTTAGTTATGCTGCCATAGCGAGTATTGCTGGAGTCCAAACTGCACAGTGACATTAACTTTCATACACCAATAGGGACACTTAATAATCCATATCCTTCTCTTCCCGTCTCCCTCTCTCTCTCGCTCTCTCTCTCTCTCTCTCTCTCTCTCTCTCGGTCGAGTTAAACATGCTCCTGAGGATCCAGTGACCACTGTTCCTGCCCCTCTCCCCTCCGTGGATCTTCACACTTCTGTGCAGCTTGGGACGGTCTCTCATCAACACCTTGTACGTCCGGAGTAGAACGGGTGCTTTGAGGATGGATTGGACTGTAGTTGGTGTCGGCGGTCTGCTGCACTGACTCGGGAGTGCAGTTTGCTTCTGATCGTCATCACTGTACCCCGCAGCATTGTATATCTGCTTCAATTGGGCATTTGGTGCAACCCAGATGAGGATGGGTTCCCTCTTGAGTCTGGTTCCTCTCAAGGTTTCTTCCTTATGCCATCTCGGGGAGTTTTTCCTAGCCACAGTTGCTCATCAGGGACAAACTTACTTACAAAGAACATATTTACGTTTAATCACCACATTATCTGTGTAAAGCTGCTTTGAGACAATGTTCATTGTTAAAAGTGCTATACAAATAAAAATGAATTGAAATGAATTGAATTGAGACTCAAAGCACTTTTGTACGTCGCTCTGGATAAGGGCGTCTGCTAAATGCCGCAAATGTAAATGTAAATGTAAATGTAAATATTACCTGCATTACTTGCAATACCACCTGTGTGCAATACTACCTGCAATACATACTTTTTCCTTATTTGTATTTATACATTGTGTTGTGTATATACTTGTTTACTATAGTATGTGTCTATTCTTTTATATATTTGCATTTTTTTTTTTCTCTCTTTGCTGCTGTAACAAAGATATTTCCCCACTGTGGGACGAATAAAGGTATATCTTATCTTATCTTATCTTATCTTATCTTATGACGAAAAATATTCATAAATAATCTTCATATTTAAGCTGCTGTTCTGGTATTGTATGAGGAAGTCAGGTGTGTCAGAGAATTATGTGAGGGTGGTGCAGGTATGATGTATGAGGACAGTGTGACAGCAGTGAAGTGTGCAGTAGGAACGACAGACTGGTTCAAGGTGAAGGTTGGATTGCATCAAGGATCGGCTCTAAACCCTTTCCTGTTTGCATTGGTGATGAACAGGTTGACAGACAAGGTCAGACAGGTGTCTTCATGGACTATGATGTTTGTGGATGATATTGTGATTTGTGGTGAGAGTAGGGAGCAGGTGAAGAAAAGCCGGGAGAGGTGGAGGTACATGCTAGAGAGAAGGGGAATAAAAGTCAGTAGGAGTAAGACAGAGTATGTGTGTGAATTAGAAGGAGGGCAGTGGAGGGGAGCGGTTGCAGGGAGAAGAGGTGGAGGAGTTTAGGTAACTGGGGTCAACAGTGCAAAGTAATGGAGACTGTGTTAGAGAAGTGAAGAAAAGAGTGAAGGATGGAGTGGGTGGAGACGAGTGATGTGGATGTGGTGAGGGAAGACAAGCAGGTAGTTAGTTTGAAAGAGGCAGATGTAGAGGACAGGGGTGAATGGAGACGGATGATCCACTGTGGCAACCCCTAATGGGAGCAACCGAAAGAGAAGAAAAAGAATGAAAAAATGGGACTGAATTCAGGGATGAATTGATTTGTCAGATGCTTCTCACATGCGTTGGTGGTATAGTGGTGAGCATAGCTGCCTTCCAAGCAGTTGACCCGGGTTCGATTCCCGGCCAACGCAGCTCAAATTTCTTTTTCTAAACAAAATTCAGTTTGATTTGTAGATTTGTTTAATTCTGTAAAAGGACAGTGTACATTGTTAAAAAAACAATGTTTCTTTACAGTCTGTTTACAGAATTAAATAGATATATAGATATAGATTTATAAATGCGTTCATGTAAGTTTATCACTAATTAATGAACCAGTGAAAATGGCAAATGAAAAACTCCTTTTGAGACCTTATTTAGACTGAAATTAATATAAACAGTCTTCTACAATGGTTTACAATCACCATGAACAGTTTCACACTCGAGTCTAAATCAGTGAACAGTTGAGAACCTCGGCAGAAAAACTAGAATGAATGGACGTTCAGTGTCACCCAGATAAGTACAGGTTTCCTTTGGAGTTTGGATCCTCTCAAGGTTATGCCTTGCTACTCTTACGACTGGCTCAATCATTAGGAATAAACCTATAGGGACTAATTTATAAATGCAATTAAATGAACATTTATATTTGTGATCTATATATTCAGACGTTTTTAAGTTCTATAGTTCTTGTATTCCTGAATATATCCCAAAACAGTAAGCTGTGACCGAGTTCCCGGATGAGTGTATTTATCACCACAGTATGTGAGGACTTGTGACTGTGAGTCTGACATGATTGTCTGCAACACTGGAGCCCCGCAGGGAACGGTTTTAGCCCGTTTCTCTTCACCGTCTACACTGCAGACTTCATGTTTAGCTCAGCAACCTGTCACCTGCAGAAGTTCTCTGATGACTCTGCCATCGTCGGTCTGATCACGGATGATGATGACAGGGAGTACAGAGGACTTATACAGAACTTTGTGGACTGGTTCCAATGGAGCTGCCTCCAGATAAATGCGGGGAAAACCAAAGAACTGGTGGTGGATTTCCGTAGGCACAAACACACTTCATTACCACCAGTGAACATTCAGGGGAAGGACATTGTGAGAGTGGACTCTTACAAATACCTGGGTGTTCACCTTAACAACAAACTGGACTGGACAGACAACACTGAGGCAATTTATAAGAAAGGGCAGAGCAGACTCTTTCTGCTGAGAAAACTATGGTCTTTTGGAGTGCAAGGAGAGCTACTGAAGACCTGTTTTGACTTTGTGGTGGCCTCAGCCATATTCTATGGTGTGGTCTGCTGGGGCAGCAGCGTCTCTACTGCAGACAGGAAGAGACTGGACAAGCTGATCAGGAAGGCCAGCTCAGTCCCAGGGATTCCCCTGGACACTGTACAGGAGGTGGGAGAAAGGAGGATGGTAGCAAAACTATCATCATTGCTGGAGAACTCCTTTCACCCCCTGTATGAAACCGTTTCATCATTGAGCAGCTCCTTCAGTAACGGACTGTTACATTCTAAGTGTCTGAAGGAGCGATACAGAAGGTCTTTTCTCCCTGCTGCTATTAGACTTTACAATCAAAGCTGCTCCCAGTGAACCAGTCACAATAATACACACTGTTATTACTGTTTAACTGTATGTGAATTGGGGGCAGTGGAGTTGCAGATGATCCGCTGTGGCGACCCCTAATGAGAGTAGCCAAAAGAGAAGAAGAAGGAGGAATAAATGAGACTGAGTTCCGGGATGAATAGATTTGTCAGGTGTTTCTCACATGCGTTGGTGGTATAGTGGTGAGCATAGCTGCCTTCCAAGCAGTTGACCCGGGTTCGATTCCCGGCCAACGCAGCTCTAATTTTTTTTTCTAAACAAAATTCAGTTTGATTTGTAGATTTGTTTAATTCTGTAAAAGGACAGTGTACATTGTTAAAAAACAATGTTTCTTTACAGTCTCTTTACAGAATTAAATAGATGTATAGATATAGATTTATAAATGCGTCCATGTAAGTTTATCACTAATTACTGAGCCAGTGAGAATGACAAATAAAAAACTCCTTTTGAGACCTTATTTAGACTGAAATTAATATAAACAGTCTGCTACAATGGTTCACAATCACCATGAACAGTTTCACACTCGAGTCTAAATCAGTGAACAGTTGCGAACCTCGGCAGAAAAACTAGAATGAATGGACGTTCAGTATCACCCAGATGAGTACAGGTTTCCTTTGGATCCTCTCAAGGTTTTCTGGTCATGGGGTTTCAGAGAGTTTTGCGTTGCTACTCTCGTCACTGGCTCAATCATTAGGGATAAACCTCTAGTGACCGAGTTCCCGGATGAATGTATTTATCACATCTCCCCTCCATGCGTTGGTGGTATAGTGGTGAGCATAGCTGCCTTCCAAGCAGTTGACCCGGGTTCGATTCCCGGCCAACGCAGAACAATTTATTTTTGGAGCAGCAAAATTTAATAAATTTGGAATCGTTGAGCGTTTTTTTTTAACAATAGACAATATTTCCTTTTCAGAATTAAATAGACCACAATTATAAATGTTACATTTATAAAGTTGTCCCTATAGCTTTATCCCTAATGATTGAGCCAGTGTTAGGAGTGGCAAAGGAAAAACTCCCTGAGACCTCATGAGGAAAAAATCTTGAGAGGAACCAAACTCCAAATGAAACCCTGTCTTCATCTGGGTGACACCAAACGTCCATTCATTAAAGATTCATCATTGCTGAGTTTATCAACTGTTCACTGACAGAGACTCGAGTGGTTTCGTGGTGATTGTAACTCTAAGACTTCGTAGCAGACAATCCTAATCCTTCTTCATGATTTTTGAGTTTAATCCTCCACATTGGATCTTTTTTTTAAGAAAGGCTGAAATCTAACTTTATTCGGGGCTGGAAGTAAATGTGCATTATAATGAACTATATTATGTTAAAATTGAACTTGGAAACAGTTATTTTCTATTTCGAAATAAATAGAAAACACGACTGTAATCTGAATAACGAAAAAGAAAGTTCTACTTTAAAGGTTTTCTATTTTGGCTAAAATGTATAGCTAGTACAATATAAACCTAAATACAGTCCCATTTATAGAACAGAATTCTCTGAATTCAGAATAGTCTGAAACCAGACCAATGCTTTGGGGACACCGAGATCAATGGTGTCTTCTCTGTCTCAGTGGTAAAGCCGCCATGGCTGAATTTTGAAACAGTTGACCCTGGTTTGATTCTTGGACAACCCAGAATTTTTAAGAAAAACTCTTTATAACTGGTATCAAAGGATGATGTAAAACTGGATCTCTTCTACTTTGGGTTCTCCTAGATCTGTGTTGGTGGTATAGTGGTGAGCCTACCAAGAAGTTGACCAGGGTTTAAGTCCTGGCGAACGCAGAACCTTTCCCCATACATCAACTCCATTAAAGGGACTTTATATTATTTTCTATCATCTCTTTCTTTCTCTCAATCTTTTTCTGTTCTCGTCTTTCTTTTCTTTCTTACATCAAACACCATTGTTTCTCACAGCAAACTCTATCACGCCAGCATTTCTTTGCTGTTATTCTTCTTCTTTGTTTTTGCTCTTCTTAAGTTCCTTGGATCATGAAATGGAGCAAATAGAGCAAATCTTCATGTCCCTGCTATCTATAGAACTGGCCTGGGAACAAAGTCGAGCAAAGCCCTCCAGCTCCACTGCGTTCAGAGTCTCTGACACACACACACACACACACACAAACACGCATGCTGTTTAACTCAGCGTTGGTTTAATAACAGACTGTTTGTACATAAGGAATGTATGTACACTATCGTTGAGAGCTTAATAAATATTTAATACAAACACTATGGGACAAAATGATATGGCTGAACTCTCACACACTCACTCTCACACACTCACTCACTCTCACACACTCTCACACACTCACACACACACTCACACACACTCTCTCACACACACTCTCACACACACTCTCACACACTCTGAGCAGTCGTGTTTAATAAGAATCGTGTCACTCGGGCTGTCAGTGACCGCATCTGATTACATTTTCATAGGAACGGATTTCCTGTGTAACCCGTTATAAGTGTCGCTGAAAGTCACGGCGTAAACACTCCAGCTCACGTGGAGCTTCGGTCTGGCGGTCAAAGAGGAATCGTGAACGTCCTGACGTCTTGCGCTGCAAAATGTACAGGTTCGTCTTATGACTCCGTATTTAGCTCGAAAACGCTTTCTCCTGATGCTAACTCTAATCCCAACACTGATATGAGATATTGCACACACACACACACACACACACACTTAACACACACACACACTCACACACACAGGTAGATTATGGTTGTATCTGTTGGACCGACCACTCCATCATTCTTGATTGTCATGACGCAGTGTGGCTAGGTTACTCGATTTGAATATAGATCTATTTTTATTAATTTTAATTTTTACAAAATAAAGCTATTTGAATTTAAACAGCATGGTTTTCTTAAGAAAAAACACACTTCTCATTTTTTACTTTGTGCTAATGGCTAATTATAACAGCACAGTTTCTGTGTTTCGCACTTTGATAATTCTGTAGCCCTTTGATTACTGATGGCTCTTATTTACTGCTCCTGTTCTCCTAATACACATACACACACATAACACACACAGACACACACACACACACACACACACACACACACACACACCATACACAGAGGTTGGCTGAAACGAAGGCACTGTGCCGAGCTCTGATATGTCGCTGAGTTGGTCCCGCTGATCTGATTGGCTGTGCTGAGACTGGTCTCGCCCTCTCGGAGAGTGTGATTGTCTTGGAGGGTCTAAGCTTCGCTGGCCGTGCTGTTGCGATTCAGGTCTCGGATTCCCTGCAGGATCCGCTTCATGTGGCCCACCTTCGTTACACCCAGGTCCTGAGATAGATAAAGGACATGTACTGAATACCACTGAAGGATATTCTGTGGATATCTCACACACACACACACACACACACACACACACACACACTCACACCAAGCAGCTTACCTTGAGGTCCCTCCTCTCCAGGTGCACCAGTTCTGGTCCACGAACGTCGTGCCTGATGAAGATCTCTTTGTATTCTGAGAGACACAGCTGCTCCAACCAGCATGCCACTTCATCCACTCCCCATTGATTCACTACACACACACACACACACACACACACACACACACACACACACACACACACACACATGAAATTTGCATGAAAATATTTATTTCATTTAAATGAATTTACATTAAATGAATTTGATGTAAATCTAATAAAACTGGTCATTCTTTGCCAACTACAGGAAATTCAGAGGTAATAACGGAAATTTTAAGGTAAATCCAATTGTAAAGTAACTGGTAATTATTACTTAAATGTGATATAAATGGCAATTATGAGGTAAATCTGGTCATTCTAAAGGAACAATGAGGTACATAAGGACATTTCCTGTGTAATTAGTAATTCTTAGGTAACTACGGTTATTCAGAGGTAAATTTGTGGT
>NC_060895.1:3194098-3231598 GCF_014805685.1 Silurus meridionalis | reverse complement strand
TCGTGACTAATTCTGAAACCCCACCAGATTCGTCAACGGCCTTTCTGAATTCCGAGGAACTGTGCTGAAGTGACCTCGAAAGACTGAACCTGTACCGACATGATGGTTCCTCTGCGCACAAAGAAGGTTCCGTGAAGAAATGCTTTCCTTGGTTGGAAGATGAAGAAGATACTGTGGAGATGCTCCAATCCTATCGAAGGATTCCCGGTTCCTCGGTTCACCTCCGTCAGTAACCTGACTTCGCTTACACACATGTAGATAAATGGAATCTCACGGAACGTCTTCCCGGAAGAACGGAGATTATTACAGCAAATGGGGAATAAATGTGGAACGGGATGTTCAAAAAGAACCACCTTATGGTCCATACAGTGTGTGTGTGTGTGTGTGTGTGTGTGTGTGTGTGTGTAGTACATGGAGAAAAATTGTTTTCGAACGTAATTGATCCGAACCTAATCATCTTGCAGCCTGCTGACGGTCAGGAGATAAACATCTCCCTGTTATCAGGGCGGAAAGGAGGAAAAAAACGCGTGTGAAAGACGAGCGCAATCACGTGAAACGAGACGCAATAAGTGCCTGGCAATCTGTTTCATTATGGATGTCGCCTCTGTCAACACTGACGACCTGCACGACCGAGTCGCTTTAAACACAGGGTTTAATTAAGACGCCTATCGGTTTCCACGACGCGAGTGATGGCGAGGGATAAGAAGGAAAAAACACACACATCCCGTTCTATATTGAGTCCCTTTTCGCTCAAGGAGATTTTACAGAGATTTTTCCAGATATTTGTGTGAGATTTCATTGAGCCACAAGGACGTTAGGAAAGTCAGGAGCTCTCTATACATCTTCCACATCTTCCAAGCAGATCTTCATGGAGTTGGCTTTGTGCCCAGGCGCATCGTCACGCTGGAACGTTTTGGCGCACTAGGTTCAATCGAAGGCCCGATTTATTTTGGGTTTTTTCAACAAAAAAAAACGCGGGGGTCCCGATACTTTTGGTTTCCACATACGCCGAATGCGTCCTTGACAATATCACGTGTCAGTGGAAGCTATTTGACTACAACGGACCCAATCCGACTTTCAAATCACTTCCTGTTATAACCTACGTTCTAGCAGCTATCAATGAAATTCAAGACTCCGCCCACTTTTCCTGTTATGGAGCTGGGTGTAACCATCAACCGCTACGGTATGTTTGAGTGTGGCATTAGAACGCCATAGCGGTTTGCACTGGTTTAGGCTTTAGTGGTGTGTGTGTGTGTGTGTGTGTGTGTGTGTGTGTGTGTGTGTGTCCTACCTTGGCAGTCTGAGCGTAATATAGCGTCCTCCCACGCAATTTGAAGTAGCGTCTCTTCCAGCGCTGGAAAGAGTTCGTCTGTTTCATCAGCTTCCCCTCTTTCAACACCGTCTAACACACACACACACACACACACACACACACACACACGGAGGTCAGGCATCAACACCGTGCACTGTATTTATTCGTCATGTACTTCCTGGAAAACCAGTCACTTCATTGCTGGGATTGTGTTGCGTCGCCGTGACAACGATTTCCACAATCCGTCCATGGAATCGAGAAATCACAAGCGGCGAATCTTTACAATTGGGCCGTGATGTACTTTTTATCTGTTTCGAGTTACGTCTGACGACGCAGAGCGTTTTCCCGAAAAGCGCCAGTAATTATGATCTGAAATGATGTGTGTGTGTGTGTGTGTGTGTGTGTGATACTCGTTCCGTTCTCAAGCCTCTCAGCCTTATACTCAAGGCAGTTGTCATGGCTACACCATGTCTTAGGACATGTCAGATAGCGTAATGGTTGACTGTTACAATGTAATAAACCAGAATCGATGCTCGACAAAAAAAGTTCACCGATAGTAACACACACACACACACACACACACACACAAACACACAATTATTACGGGGGGGAAATAATGAACGTAACGAGTTATTACACAAGCAACAGACCTGATCGCCGTACATCTCCATGTCCATCCCTCTCTGAGCATGCGCTCATATCATACTGATGTCTATCTCGCTTGTTCTCGCGCTTTATATGTTTCGCGCTCTTTCAACACACACACACACACACACACACACACACACACACACACTTCAGCGTCTTTTTTTTTTTGGGTTTCCGTTTCTGATTAAAAAAAAAAAAAAAAAAAGGTCACGCTAAAGCTTCTCAAAGTGTGTGTATAAGAACACGTGTGGTTTTCGGTCTCACTCGACCACCTCTGTGCACACTGCTGATTCTGCAGGTATATGAGCTGACATTCTGGTCTCACACACACACACACACACACACACACACACACAAACAAACATCCCTTTCATCTCAGTCTCAAACCGCTGGAACATGGACTGATCAACCAGAAACGACCTTTTCGTCTCACACACACACACACACACACACACACACACACACACACACAAACACACACAATATGCATAAACGAACACGTTAATAACGTTTTAATAACAAATATCGAAATTAAAACCTTTAGGGCGACTCACATTTATTTAGTCTTTTCATTACTCAGACTTCATTTCGTATCACTAAACATTTTTACGCCAAGCACAGAAATCCGGCGATTAAAACCGTCCGTGTGGAAACATTGTAAAAGTTCCACTTGGTGTCCTGACGATTTAAGTTAAAACACCACAATTACATTAAAACGTTTAATAATATGTTAATAATAAACATACATTTGCATAAAGCATCAATATTTGTTTATGCCCATGTTGATTAGAGTATAAAATTTGAGGGTATTAATTAAATAGGGTACATTTAAAACAGATAAAAATGTGCGATTAAGTTACAATCACGAGTAAACTATATACAAATAAATAAATAAATAAATAAATATACATACATATGACATACACATTATATATATATATATATATATATATATATATATATATATATATATATATATATATAAACTTATTAAACGTAAATAACCTTTTTAATTTTTATATATTTATATATATAAACCAGGGTCCAAAAGGAAACATGGTTATTGTGTATATTCCGCTCTTTCCCCGCGGAACCGTTATTCTTTAGCGGGATGGTGGCTGAGGGCTAAGCGCCGGACTGCAGCACATCTTCCGCCTCACCACCACAGGAAAGCCCGAGGCTGCTGCGGCCCTCCACGGGTCTCATGGCTTCGGAGTAACGGTCATTAAGCCGAAGCTGCATCTCATACAGGCGACCACGTCGCAGCGGCGGCTTGCTTACCTTACTGCGGATCTGGCCGGAAGTGGACACTTTGCGGATGAGCTTCTGCGGCGCACCGGGCTCGTGCTCCGCATCGCTGTCCGAGGACTCGTCCAGGGCGCGGGGTCCGTCCGCCGCCACCGCCGCTGCCATCCTCACACACTCTCCCCCACTAGAGGAGAGCCGCGCGCTCCTGCGGTCCGCACACAGGAACCACAGCGCCTACTTCCGGTCAATACGAGGACTACAGGAAAGGAGACAAAGGAACACAGCGCCTACTTCCGGTCAATACTAGGACTGCAGGAAGAAGTAGGAAAAAAATAAATAAATAAATAAAAGAGAGAAGCACAGCGCCCACTTCCGGTCAACACAAGTATGCAGAAAGGAGTCACACAGTCCAAGCGCCCACCTACGGTACATAAGTGTACAGAAAGGTGTGAGAGAAGCAAAGGACCCACTTCCGGTCAATTTCTGCACTCGCGTGTGGTGACCTTAATTAATTTGATTATCTTAAGAATTCAGGAAAACGTCTCCTAACAAGAAAACAACTCACCATTGTGCCAAACCACAACATCTAACAACTTAAATGGCACCATAAATGCTGCTACTGTGGTCCTGCTGTAACCACACACCCTATTTACTATATGGGTCGCAGAAACACTTCAATAATACATCCTGGATGTGTCCCAAAACATGTCGTATAATGCCGTTTGAGACATGTCCCAAAACACATGCCCATAAAGACCACATGTGGACTACATAAGCCACATAAACACATGATTCTATATACGCTATGGACGTGTCTCAAACCACACACCAGATCCACATATACACCATTATTAATACACTCTGGATGTGTTCCAAACCACACACCGTATCTAATGCATAAGACACATAAAGACCATCATAATACACTATGGACGTGTCCCAAACCACACACCAGATCCACTACACATGCCACATAAACACATCATTATGATTTGATATGGACGTGTCCCAAACCACATCCAAAACACAAGCCAAATAAAGACCATCATTAATGCAACACAGACATCCATTCCAAAACCAATTACTAAATACGGATGTGTCCCAAACCACACAACCTGTTATACACAAGTTATAGAAACATCACCACAGATGTGCGTGCATGAGTGTATGTTATATAATATGATAGAAAGGTGTGTGTGTGAAACTTTAGCTGGGTGGGGTTTGGGGACATGACCCTGCAATGCATGATGGGCAACAAAGCTGCGTGGGAGACACAAAATACAGTTGTATAACCCTGAAAACAGGTCAGGATTGTGTGTGTGTGTGTGTGTGTGTGTGTGTGTGTGTGTGTGTGTGTGTGTGTGTGTGTGTGTGTGGGTGGTGGCTTCCCCAAAAGCAACTTTTCTATTACATTTATCATTGAGTTATCTATACACACACATAGGAACAGGGTGGGAGGGGTGGGGGGGTAGTGTACAGGTGTGTATAAGTACAGACAGTCGAACACACTTTCAGATGTTCAACTGCGGAAGAAGATAAAAAGGAAAATGCTTCATCACTGGAACTTGGTGAGTCAAACTACCTGTGTTTATGAGGGCCACAGCAAAATCAAAGCCAATACTATAGGTACCCGTAAAGCAGATTTGTGTTTTTGTGTGTTTGTACATAGGTAGCGCAATGTATGTTTCCTTCGCTTTCTGGTTGGTATGTAGCCAGGGTATGTCAGTCCCGAATGATCGTAGTCTTTCCCAAAACAATGACAGCTGGGTGCTGTATCCATTGGACGAGATTGACTTTTCATACTGTGATATGATTCTGGAGGCTCCAGTCCCCCTTCCCCCTGCCGATCAAGTGCCCTGGTTCTGTACATGCAGAATGTGTGATAGCAGTAAAGGGGAGAAAGGAGGCATAGGGGACCATGGATTACCAGGTAACACACACACACACATACACACACACTCATGACTGACTGAAGGGACATACACACATTCCTAGGATCTCTCTGGACTCAAATGTTATCAGACCACTAATGCCATTTACATTTACAAATCAGGCTCTTTATACTAATGATACTGCAAAATATTACCCACCTTTTGACATCCTTTAATCAAAACACATCAGCTACAATCAGTGTTTTTAAACAAGTATAATGGCTTCGTTGTGGGGACCTTTTTAAAAGGTGTTAGGTTGTCCCGCAGAGTTTAGCTTTGTCAACTCTAAATTGGACAGCGCTAATATTTATTATTATTTGAATAGCCAATGTGTGCTCCAAATACTATTTAATTCATTGGACAAATGCTTAGGTTGATTTTCTTGGCAATTTTACTCGGGGGTAGTTCTAACCTCTAAGGCTACAACATTTTCCTTGCACAGATGCCTGAAGGGTTTAATAAAAAGTTTTAATTAATAGTTAGCAAAGTGCGGTTGTAGGCAAGGCATATAAAATGCTTACACTTTTGCTATTACAGTAGGGTCTCAGTCCTTCAGGGCACTTGGTCCCGTAGGCGCTTCACTGTTTGTCATTAGGATTCATAGCATATAAACAATTAAACCTTTACTCTTAGGGCTGTGAACTCTTTAGGATCCTTGGTTCTTTTCATCTTTTAGCCTTTAGGGCCTTTAGGGAATTCAGTCATATATTTTTTAAGACTTTTTATTACCTATTCTTACCGTCCTTACCTATCTTTGGATATGACCCTCTTAAACATTATAAACCATGGCATCTGGACCACATACACCTTTTTCCTTAGGCTTGAGTCCTCTTAGCCATTTACATACTTTTTGTTATTAAAGACTATAACATATGAACGAATAAACCTTTTCCTTTAGGGCTGTGAACTCTTTATGGTCCATTGTACTTTTTGTCTTTTAGACTTTAGGGCCTTTTATTCTCTATATAGATAGCATTAATAGCTGTATTTACCCTCAGCATATTCTGAGAACTGTCTGTTATGTTACAGTTGTGTTGACACCATATTATGCGAAATAAATGGTAAAAGAAGTGAAGACACTCACGAGCGTGACGGCATGGATGGTCGCATTAGCATGAAATTTTACATTTTACTTTATAAGTCGACTTTATCCAACAAAGTGTATAGAGGAGGAGCTGAAAGGCTTTATGGACTACAGGACTGCTACATCACTTTCTAAATATAGGCAAGGTCTATTTTCTTTGCATCAATATCAGCAGGCAGTTTAGGGGCATTGTGGAAAATGTAGGTTTGGGAATTAGCAGGGGTCCGTGAAGCATAGAAATCACAACCCATATTATCTATGAAGTTATATGTATAGGTCCATTAAGCTCTGTTAGTGATCAGATTAAACTATAATCAATTGCACAGTTAAAGCAAGTGTGTTTTTTTAACAGGAAGTCCTGGACCTCAAGGATTAAGGGGGCTGACAGGACCTCGTGGTACACAGGGATTTGCAGGACCTATAGGACTGAAGGGTAAGATGGAAACCCACACACATAACAAAAAGACAAAAACTGACCATAATATTATGAAGCAAACAAATCCTTTCACAACCCCAGGTGAGAAAGGTGATGAAGGACTGAAAGGAGAACGAGGTCCAGTGGGACTAATGGGCTCTAAAGGAGAGCAAGGATTCAAAGGTCAGTTAAAATTAAATCCTGCTTGAATCTGTATAGCTCACTTTGTACATGTGACTTTATTATACCCATATGTGAGTTCCAGGCGATAAAGGGGATCGTGGTATGGATGGTGTTGTCGGAGAGCCAGGTCTAAAGGGAGATGATGGTCAGTGTCCACTGAGCTGTGATTCATTTCCTGGTCCTCCAGGTGAACCGGGTCTTCCTGGTCCGGTAGGATTACCTGGGTTGCATGGGCAGGTTGGAGCTCCAGGGGTTTCAGGTCTGAAAGGTGATCCAGGCCTAGATGGCACACCAGGCACACCTGGGCTCCCAGGGTATAAAGGTGAACCAGGCAAAGAGGCAAACTGTTCATGTAAGGATGGACAAAAAGGTGAAGTGGGACCTGTAGGATCTAAGGGAACTAAGGGAGAGCTTGGGCCGAGGGGTTCTCAGGGTCTTGCAGGAAACACAGGTCCTAATGGAGAGCCAGGGGAGATGGGACTAATGGGAATTCCTGGTCCATGCAGCCCAGCCATACAGTCAGCATTCTCTGCCGCACTAAGATCAGCGTATCCAGCTGCCAACCAGCCAATAGCGTTCGGGCGCATCATCTATAACCTGCAGCAGCACTACAACCCAATCACAGGCGTGTACACAGCACCAGTCAATGGCACCTATGCCTTCAGCTTCCACGTCACCACCTCAACTCGCACCCTGAAGGTTGGACTCTTCTGGAACTTTCAGCCCATAGTGAAGAGCACACAGGCTTTAGAATTAGGCTCTGCCTCCCAGAAAGTGGTGCTACATCTGACTTTGGGGGATCAGGTGTGGCTCCAAGTGAAGGACAATTTCAATAATGGAATGTTCACTAGTTCTGAAGTCAGTAGCACCTTCAGTGGCTTCCTGCTTTATCCTGACAACTGTGACGACATCATGGGGCGAGAGATAACTCCACCAAACATTAACGGAGTGTATACATGGGGGGATCCCTAATGTCTAGACCCCAAATACATAACGATCACAAACCCAAAGCTATGCACTAGGAAGAAAACTTGCAAACTGGAAGATTCTGTGAAATGTATGGCATGTCCAACTAGAGACACCTTAAAACCCTGCCTAGAACCCTTATAACACTAACTTTGCTCCCTGCCCCCTAATTGGTCAATCTTGAATCTTGAAACATGAACACATTAAATCTGAAGGCTAGACATATTGTGAAGCCCATCTCAACCCCTAATTTCAAAACCTACTCCCTACACCCGAACCCCCTCCCCAAACCCAAACATTAGAATTAAAAACTTTTTGATTAAAAGCATTAAAAGTGTGTGTCGCTCTTATGCGTTATTGACTATATCTATTATATATATTTGGGATGTAACACAATATGAATATATTATTTGTATCATTATATCCATTTGAGACTAGGATCCTGTGGGTTGCAGCTTAGGTGGGCAAACTGGAAAATGGCTTGTAATGTAAAATTCTTTAGGCATGAACAAAAGTAAGTTCTTGCTAATGCACAGAAAAAAGCCAACTTGTAGAATTTGGCTTTGAATTGGATTTCATTGCTTTCGGTTTTCAATCAGGATTTAATCTTAGGATGTAGTAGTTTTCGAGATTGTGGTAAGGGGTAACTCAGTGGCTAAGTCGCTCTGGATGACGGAATCTACCAAATGCCATAAATGTAAATGTAGTAGATCGGTGGTTAAAATGTTGGACATCTGATGAAAAGGTTAGGATGAAAGAGGGTATTCAAATCACAGCACCACCAAGCTGCCACCCACAAATGATCTGGACAAGGGCGTCCACCATAAATGTAAAGTAAATGCAGTTCTAGTATTCGGTTAGTCCTCGACAATGCCATACCCTATTTAAATGACCTTTATTCTGTTTAACATTTTGCTATGTTAAATATTGTACCTGGAACAAAGAGTCCATGCAAGTGCCATCTGATCCATCAGTGTGTGTGATCCAGTAAACAGTAGCAGGTGTTGCCTTTGTTAGATCTGTGCGGAGATAAGAGTGTATCACAGCATCGCTGTGTGTGTGTGTGTTGGGGTGGGTCTATACTCTTGGGCATGTTTAAAAGGTGTGTGTGTGTGTACAGTGTGTTTTACACCAAAATTTCACTACAAAACACACATCCAGCATCAGTTACACACTACGTTTTTATTCATTATTTAGCAAACACGTTGCTGAGGAAACACAGATTGCTAGTACGGATAACTAGCGCTTTATCCAGCTTATATACGTTTATGCTAACACTGTATAGCAAATACAGGATGTGGGGGAAAAGAGATGACCAGAGGCTCACGAGTCCTCGTTGGATTCGTCGTCATCGCCGACCACACCTTTGAGATAGGAGCGCTTGAACTCCTCAAACACCATGTCCATGTCCTCACTACACACACCCCCACACACAAAAGAAAACAATCAGGCATGGGTGCTAACAAGTTATATAATGCTGTATTGCCATCTACAGTCGTAGACGTGCAGAACATTTTTATTTTCATTTTGATTTTGCAACTTATAAAGCATCAACATTAGTATGTAATTTACATGACTACTGTTGGAAATAGCAAATGTACATTATATCCTTTAATTTTGCTACCTATATGCTTCCATAATATAAAAGTTTTATCTGGTCCATCGAGTATTTCCAAAATTGTCCTGAAGGCCACATTCGTTTTGCATTTTTCCTGCAATAGCATGTGTTTCAGGTGATTTTAATAGATGGCGCACTCCAAACGCTACCTACTTTTGCTAAAGCCGAGTCTATTGTCTCTTAAATTCAAAAGTCAACAGTGAGTGTCCTGGAAATGTAATTATTTTTTTCCTACTGAAGTCTGATCAAAGGTTGTATGTCTTTTTTTTCCACTTTTCCACTAAGCATGCTAACTATGCTAGTCAAATGAAAGAAATAATTTTTTTTTTAAACAAACAACTATTCAGGAGCACCAAGGCAGGTTATTTGCTGGCCTTCAAATTAGCCTTAGTGAGAGCAGACGTTCAGCGTGATGAACCATGAACAACACTGAGGTCTGTAATTTATGTTAGTTCATCCCCCTCCCACCATCTGTAACTGGCCTGGGCCCATTTGTCAAATTTTGAATCCCAGTTTGGACCTTGAGCCAAATAGTTTGCCCACCCTTAAGCTAGGCACTTACTTAAATACCACACAAAGCCTGTGGTATAAAACTTGCATGTTAGCATCATTAATACTAAATAATCAAACATTTGTGTATGTGGGTTATGGCTTTCAATCCTCTCGAAAGTGATCTCAGTGCCATGTAAGCTAGTTGGCTAATACCAAGCACCACTGAATAGCCATGAATCATACTATTACTATAAACTATAGAACTACTATTGGTTCTTTTTAGGAAAAAAAATGCTTACCCATCTTTAACTGTTAAACCCCGTTGAAAAAAAAAGAGAGGAAAGAAAGAAGAAGAAAAAAAGATTTCAGTCAGTAATGAAAAAGCGAGCACCTCAGCTACTCCTAACTACAATGCAGCTTTACTAGAACCTGACAGAAATTATTGCTAATGAGAAAGCTAACAGAATGGTTTACCACAGATTTCAACAAACAGTAAACAAGAAGGCTAACGAGAATTAATGTTTCATTCTCTAGAATGGACGGAATCAGATTCCCCACAATGTCAAGAAAACATTAAGATTATATATTTATTTTGGATTTTTTATATGTGAGTTCTGGTGCTAATTTCTTGGCTGCTGCTGTATTTCTGTGATTCCTGTGACGAGTTATACTTAAACCATAGCAGATAGAATGCTAAGATCTTTGCCCTTAGCCTTTAGGAGTCAGTCTTTTAACTGCAGTATCCTCAGCGCTTTATATTTAGCCTTTAAAGACATTACATTTAGCCGTTAGAATAAGCCGTTAAAATGTGTTTTGTGAACCAAGAGGTAATGCTTACAACTTTGCCTTTAGGGCCTTTAAGCTTTCATCATTTGCTGTAAAACATTGTAGGCCAAGGCATATAAAATGCTCACACTTTTGCTATTAGTCTCAGTCCCTTAGGGCACTTAGTCCCGTAGGCCCTTAGAGCTTCACTGTTTGTCATTAAAGACCATAACATCTAAACAAATAAACCTTTACCTTTAGGGCTGTAAACTCTTTTTGGTCTTTTGTACTTTTTGTCTTTTAGCCTTTAGGGACTTTTATTCCCTATATATACCTTTTTAGCCGTATTTTACCCTCAGCATGTTCTAAGAACTGTCTGTCATGTTACAGTTGTGTTGACACCATAATATTTGAAATTAATTGTAAAAGTAATGAAGACACTCACGAGCATGACGGCATGGGCGGTGTCATTAGCATGAAATTTGACATTTTACTTTAGAATTCGACATTATCCAACAAGGTGTATAGAGGAGGAGCTGAAAGACTTTATGGACTACAGGACTGCTACATCACTTTCTAAATGTAGGCAAGATTTGTTTCCTTTGTATCACTATCAGCAGGCAGTCCAAGGGCATTGTGGATAATGTAGCTAATCTAAGAAAAAATAGAGGTGATGAAGGCATTTTTTGTCTCAGTCCTTTGGAGTCCTCAGTCTGTCACCATTGGCATCCAATAGGGACCATAGCCTGTGAAATATTTAACACCTTTTTGCTTTACATTTCATGTCCAACTTACAGGGGTCCATTGCAAACATTGCCTTTCAAATACTTACATTTTGGCTTGTAGCCTTTAGCACATTTTGGCTTTTTTTTTGCCTTCTCTTTATGTCCTTATGGACATAACTCCAGGTACATTACAGACTATGGAATCTGGACTAATTACACCTTCGTCCTTAGCCTTGAAGGTCCTTGGACATTATGTACTATTGAAGTTAGAAGGCTAACATCCTTCCACCTAGCTTAGCTTTTAGAATCTTTAATCTCTTACTTGTAGTATTGTTAGCTTTTAGAGCTTCATTATTTGCTTACATTTTTGCCCTTTAACCCTTTAGGGCTGTTAATGCAGAGCCACAATTCTCTAGGTTGGTATTCTTTTTCATTTTAATATTAGCTCACCTTCCACAGGTTTAGGATGCATGAGTAGAAATGGCACCTCCACAGCAACCTCGCTACACACACACAAACAGATTGTATACAGTATAAAGGTTCAGGTTTATTTTGAAGAATATTCAATCATAACATTCGTATGATTGTGTAGAATTTGGTCCATACCTTGAACCGATCATGCTGTAAAGGCCAAAACAGAAAATCGATTTACTCTCAATAAAAATTCTATAACATTAAAATAAACTATGCGTGATACATTTTGAATGCTGCAACGCACACACACACACACACACACACACACACACACACACACACACACACACACACTTACCCAGCTGCTGTTCCTCTGACCACCACTCTATAGGACACCAGTATCCCCAAAATCTCCTTCAGCACCTCTGCCTTCACTCTGCACACACAAGTACATACTCAGGTTTTTCCTCCCCCATAAGCCTTTAGAGCTTTTAACCTTTGCAGAGCAAAATCCTTCAGTATTAAAATTTAAGGTCCATACACTTTTATACCCATTTACATTTGAGACCAAAGGCTTTAGAATGCTAAAATCTGTGCCCTTTGCCTTTAGGGCCTGTTTTTTTTTTTTCTTTTGTCTTAAACCAAATTTTGTCTCAGTCCTTCACCTTTGCCCTTTAATAAAAACAGCCTGTGGAATATTTAACACATTTTTGCTTACATTTTACACATTAGCCTTCAGGCACGAATTTCTTTAGGGCAAATGGTCCTTTAGGGTCTTAGATCTTTATTGCCTTTATTGACAATAGCAAAAAGAACATTTAATTCTTTGTATTTAAGTCCTTGAGTTCCTTAAGATAATTTTGTCTATTAGCCTTTAGGGCCTTTAATTCTTTATAGCTAGCCTTTATGATTTTTGGTCTCTTTCTTAGCCTCTTGATGAAATATGATGCCCTCACATGCTAGAGGAAGCCAGGTTGGTGTCCTCATGCTTCAGCTTCCCATCCAGTGCTAAGCCCCGCCTCTCACGGTTGTTCTGCAGTAAGGGGTACATAGTGTACACTTTCTTCAGGCTGGTCCCAGATGGCACCAGGTCTCTACGGCAAACATCAACAATGATGTCATTCATTGAGGTTATGAGATAAGATCCAAATTGAGTACACATGCAAATGTGTGTGTGTGTGTGTGTGTGTGTGTGTGTGTGTGTGTGTGAGAGAGAATGTGTCTTACGTGGTCTCCTCACAGGCTACAGATTTTGTGTATTTATCATTAGAGTACAGCACCACGTTAGTCACCTGTTCAACTGTGGGTGAGAAGAAAAAAAAGAGAAAATAAACCGTTTTGTGTGTGTGTGTGTGTGTGTGTGTGTGTGTGTGTGTGTTGGGGGCTTGTTACCTGATAGTGTGAGGTTCTTTACATCCTTGCTGGAGCTATTATCAATGTCCACACTGACACTGATGGGCTCACCATGATAATATGTCTGTGAGATAGATAGATAGATAGATAGATAGATAGATAGATAGATAGATAGATAGATAGATAGATAGATAGATAGATAGATAGATAGATAGATAGATAGATAGATAGATAGATAGATAGATAGATAGATAGATAGATAGATAGATAGAGAAAGAAAGAAAGAAAGAAAGAATAAGAAGGAGAAGGATAGAACAAGTGAGAGAAAGAAAAAACATGAAAAAAGAGACAAAAAGGAGACAGAGATAGAGATTGAGAAAGTGGATAGATGGATAGATGGATGGATGGATAAAACATGATTAAAATGAAGGTGATTACTGAAGATCTGAATAAAAGCATCTTTTTTGCCTCGGGTTTCAGTCTGAACAGCGCCGCAGAAACAGCTGTGCGAGTATTAGCAAGTTAGCGTAGCCACTAAACAGGAATTCCCACCTCTTTCTCGAGAGCGACGCGCATGTGCAGCGGTTTGTCCGACACTGTGAACTCGCACGTCGTCTCGTTAGATGGAGGAGGGCCGCCTTTATCAGGGGCGTACTGCACCTTCCTTATAGCTAAACGCACTGAGCTCCTACAAAAAGAGAGAGAGAAAGAGAGAGAGAGAGATCAGGGAAAGGTATATATCATATTTATGTGATTGCTCATATACACAGTATGTGCAAAGGTTTGTTTACACCTGACGGATTGGGATGTCCTCCGTTTTAACATTCCACATTAAGTACCCATTTGCTCTTATAATAAGTTTCACTTTTCTGGGAAGATGTTTCACCATATTTTGTGGAGACACAAGGATGTTGGTAAAGTCAAGTATTGATGTAGGTGAGGGTAAAGAGGCCTGGGGTGATGTTCACTTTCATATTGTTCAACAGGGTTGAGGGTCAGAGGTGTAGAGATCTTCCAGCCCATGGAATGCACATCTTCATGGAGTTGGATCAGTGAACAGTGGTATAAAAACAGGTTTGGGTCTCGTAGTGAACGAAAACTTTATTTCTACACTTTAATTCTACACATCAGTCGTTTTTTTTAATGTATTCCCTTCCTTTTTTCACCAACAGATGTCGCCATTGCATCACTGTGTCCCTTATGCACTACATATTGTTTGCACCTGTATCCAATTACTTTCGTGTGTATTTAAGTTTTCCCTTTGTCTCCGTTTCTTTGCTTGGTTGTTGAACTTACGGTGTCTTCCTCTCGCATTTTGATTTTCCTGTGTCGCCCATTATAAGTTGTTGTCTTCGAGCTATTATCAGTGAACAACTTGTCAAGTTCTTCAAAAGACTTTTTCCCGTTTAAAGTTGTGGATTTACTTTTTGACGTTTTCTGCCATCCTGCTGTATGTTTCGGGTCTCAATTTGTCGATTCCTACCCTTTCGCTGTTGCGATTTGCCTGGAATTGGCTTTTTCTCCACTTTTGCATACTTCTGAACTTTATAAATAAATTAAATAAATTATAAATAGATGGAACCTGTTCGAGGATGAGGAGATGTATAATTATGTGCCTCCAACTATGTGGAAACAGATATGGCAGGAAAAGTCAGGCGTCCCAAAACTTTTGCTCATACAGTGTATGTATGTATGGATCTGGTTGTTACCTCTTATGAGCTTTTTCATCCTGGTTCTCAGCACAGAAAGCCTTCACCTCAAACTCCACTGCACAGTTCTACACACACACACACACACACACACACACACACACACACACACACACACACACACACACACACACAAAATGCACACACTTTTTTCAGTGGGCACTTAATATCAATTAGTGAAAATCTAACCTTATCAGGACACAACACACTGACACAAAAACACAATACACAAATTGACAACAATAATACACAAAACAACAATAAAACACAAAACAGTCCGCAGCTGCTCTGTAAACTACTGACAAAAAGTCGCACAATGTGAATGACGTGATTGTGTGTGTGTGCGTTTTATTGTTGTAGCTGTGTTGAATTATATAAACGAGTTATGTTGTTTATGTGTGTGTTATTGTAGTGTTGTAAGGTTGTAGGTGTGTGCATTCTCAGTATTGTTGTGTTGTAATGATTGTTGTGTTACTGTAGTAAATAGGTGTGTGTGTGTGTGTGTGTGTGTGTGTGTGTGTGTGTACTGTTCTTGTCGTTGTCATGGTTACCTTGCCCTCGTCAGTAGGTGCAGGCTGCAAAGCCACAGAGCACGGCAGGTTATCAGGAAACTGAAACACACAATGTCAAGAACACACATCACCTATTTGTACAACTACTCAGCTTCAGCCTTTAGGGCACGTTAAAAACAATCGGTTAAAACTAGTGATTTTTATGATTCCCTGTTAGCCTTTAGGGCATTTAGTGCTAGCCTCTAGGGCACATAAAATTGCTTAGTCTTTAAAACTTAGACCATTTGCACGTTGCCTTTAGGGCATTTTTGCTCTTCCACCTTTTCCGCTGGACCGTATTCCTAAACCATTATTCCTTCTGTTTTACAATTTTTGGGCACTTTGTCTTTCATCGACAGCCTTTAGGGAAATACTGTAGTAATTAAGTATGTGTGTTGGTGATTAGGTGTTTTTGGCTGTTAGCCTTTAGAGCACCTGGTGTTTAGTCTTTTAAACTTTTAAACAATTTGTAATTTGTCTTTAGGGCATTGTCTTTATCAGTTTTATTTAGACGTTTTGGGCAATAAGGCAATCACCGATGGGCTTGCACGTTCCCTCGAGGGCATTTTCTCTCTCCTACCTTGGTCTTTGCACTTTAATCCTTTGCTATTAGTCGTTCAATGTTAGACTTTTGGGAACTTAGTCCTTCACAGATAGCTTTCAGGGTGCTTAATCTTTTTTACTCTTGGACTTGAGGCTGCTTATTACTGCAATGCATTTATAGTGCTTGTTTTTCAGTTTTTAACCTTTAGGCATATAAATCCTGGTTTTCAGACAAAGCTTTGTCCTCATAACCTAGTTATCTATCGTTTGCCTTTAGAGCAGTGTCTGTACTTCCCTTCCAAAACTTTTTAAAAGTTCCTTTTTGGCCTTTAGTTTTTTATTTATTCCTTTTTAACCCTTACTATATAACCCTCCCCTGGCCTTCAGGGCCTGTAAATAGCTCAAATTTCAATTGATCGGAGCAACACAACATTTTTTTTTTCAGATTTTGAGTCCTTCACTGTTACCTCAAAGAAGAAAGGATAGGCGTTGTTTCCGAGTTTACGCAACAGCCTTTCCTGCAGTTTGGTGTGGATGCTGCGGTCGAGGTCCTGCAGCGGGGGATACACCTGCCTCGTGCACACGTAGATATCTCTCCGAAACGCCCAGCCTAGTATATCTGCATCATCGCGTCCATAACGGAACGTACATGACAACATGACGTATACTGACCCACACACACACACATACACACACACAAACACACACGGTTATGTTAATTTGTTCATTCAGTGTTCTATAACAAACACTATAAATCCAAGTCCAAGAGTGCAAATTTAAGTACCCTAATAGTGAAGTAGTAAAGTGTAAATAAAAAAAAAAAAGTTGAAGGAAAAAATGTTCTAAAGAAAAAGTGCTAATTGCTTAAGTTCTAAAGACTGAGCAATTTTATCTTCACCCTCTAGTGGTTAATGTTTAGTAACTTACCTTTCTTTCCTTTGATTTGCTGCGGATCCAGTAGCACTACGCCATCTAAGACACACACACACACACACACACACACACACACACACACACACACACACAGTATTACACAGCTCAAGTAAAATATTAAGCAATTCATACAGGACAAAGTATTACCACCACTTAGCATTAGCCTGTTGGGCACTACATCTACCATTTAAATAAAGAATCATATCATTCACGTACCAAACAAATACAAGACACCAACAAGTTCCTTTAGTGAGCACTTACTTTTTCACCCCCAGCCTTTGTGGCACCAATACTCTTTTATCCCTATCCTTTAGGGCTTTTTTATGCATTTACCTTTTGGAAATTTGAAGTACAATTACACCACACCTTAGCTAGCTAGTTTTCTCCGCCTCCAAGGCTGTGACAGACAGGTGGACTTACCAACAGGATCGATGGAGTCACAATGATCCACAAAGTCCCGCCTCCCCATGTAAATACCCACCTGGCATCACACAAACAAAAGGATACTCATAAGAACCAATAGATTTGTCATGGAGCAGCAAGCATGAACAGAAAAAGATGGAACGCGATTCTTACCGATTTGTCACGTGACAGCTTTTTGTAAATGACGTGCTTTGGACTCATGATGACCCTGAAAGAGAAAATTGACGCTTGAGGATCTTTTTCAATATGGCCACCATCACGTGATCATTATGCGTCAAAAACCGATGTTTTATACATACAACAATCTTGAACTGCCATTTTCTCTCAACTTACAGTGTGGTTTACAGACTCTTTTGCCAAAAGTTTTGGGACACCTGACCTTTCCAGCAATATGCAGCAAATTTAGAAGCCGGCAAATGTATCGGACGCCTTTGGATGTGCATTAAATTTTCCCTTTACTTGGACTACAAGACCCAAACTGGAAGATCTCCTGTTATAGAACTCTCCCTAACTGAACACCTTTGGGATCAATTGATCACTCCAGGCCTCCTCACCTCACCTCCATCTGTACCTGACTTTACTAAAACCTTCACAAATCTCCACAAAATCTAGGGGAACATCTGGCCAGAAGAGTTAAGCTCATTATAACAGCAAAAGGGAACTAAATATTGAATGATTTGTACCAACCTTATGGTCAGGTGTCCACAAACTTTTGTCCATATAGTGTATGTATATGATATAATTTGATTATTCGGCTCAGGAGATTCTTTATCTGCCTCCTTCTTATCAGCAGAGTGCGTCTTAGCGTTAATCTCGAAACTGACATCATTGTAATAGAATTATAATGGCATTATGCACACACATACACGCAAGTAGGATTTCATAACCAAATGAGAGAAAGAGACAGAGAGAGAAGGGAGGACAGACAGACAGACAGACAGACAGACAGACAGACAGACAGACAGACAGATAGATAGATAGATAGATAGATAGATAGATAGATAGATAGATAGATAAAGAATGAGAAAAAAGACAAACATGAAAAGAGGGATGGATGGATTGATGGATGGATAGATGGATGGACGGACGGACAAACAGGGAGAAACTCACCTGTGTATGTGTGTGAGAAAGACCCCGAGTACTCAGACAGGTGAAAAGGTCTGTGTTAAGGTGGCCACTGCGGGCAACTGTATTTGTAACGTGTATATGAGAGAAGCTCCGCCTTTACACTGCTCTTATTGGACAAGCTCAATCTGTTGAGTCAGCAGGATTCCTTCTTTCCACCCACATCCTCTCACATTAACACACACTCACACACACACTTGATCAGCGTCACATGTTTCATAAAAGCATTATCCTAACCTGAACCTGTCCAAACCATGAAACCATGAAATGTGTCCAGACCGCCTCCGTGTCTAAACCCGTGTTGTCATAGTCAGCGTTCTGGACTCTCATCTAAGCACAGATTACACACACGGTGAATGTTATCTCACCAATGGGTGGGGTGGGGGGGTCATCTGGGGCTCAGCATAATCGCAAACACACGTGTATGAAGTGTTTGATCATGCATTTGTAATAACGTCCCAGACAGAGCCACGCCATGAAGCATTTTGTCCCAGTAGTCACACCTCAAGGAGTAGGACTGACCCCCTCTCAGGTCAAAAACTATATTGAGAGACAACAAAACAAGAACATATTAGTTCCTCAACCTCTGTCATCAGTTTTTTGGGTTTTTTTTTTAAATCAAGAAAGTGCTTAAACTTAAACTCTTATTGAGTGACAAAACATACTATATGGAAAAGCATTTGTGGACACCTGACCATAAGTTTGGGATGTGCTTCTTTATGAACACCTCGTTCAACATTTGGATCCCATTTGCTGTTATAATAAGTTTCACTCTCCTGGGAAGAGGTTCCAATTGATTTCTTGGAGATTTGTATACACAAGGGTATTAGGAAAGTCAGGTTTATGAACATCTGGACATGCCACATGAAATGGAAACTGTCTATTAAGTGTTCTAAAAGAGTCTTGCTTGACAATAGTATCTTATTAGTTGCAGGACTACATATTTGTGTCCAACCCCTAGAGGTAGGTCTTGCTCAACAGTAGCAATTCTCCAGATACTTCAGAACCAAGGTTGGGAACCTTAGGAATGAGTGATCCGAGTTAGTTTAATAAGGGGAACTATAAACATCTAGACACGCCACATGAAATAGACATTCATGGTATAGAACCCCGAAATCAAAATTGATGTTTTTAAGGTTTGCGAAAGTCTCCCACACAACCCCATTACCATGCTCCCCTAGAAAGTGAAAAACAGACCTGCACCCCTCTACATCACAGACCAGACTTCAATTGCCATCCTCTACTTCTGCTTCATTGGTCCCACCATCTTTCAGGGTACAAGGAAGGTTTGCAGCAAGAAAGGCCTCTTTGCTGTTCTGGCACCAAGGTGGTGGAATAAACTTGAATTGATTTCTGTATGCCATAAATATAATTAAATGTTCTTTAGAACTGTACACAAACCACCCCAGAAGGTAGAGGCAGGATTGTATACACTTTTGTAAAGAGATTAGAATTTGCTCGAACTTGTGGCCATGGATTGCTTGTGGCATGTTTAAATTTGGCAAGGCTGTAGTACATCTTAAACACTTCTGGTAGTTTGTGCACATTTCTTTCCATGTCCTCATCAGTCATATCCTGCCTGGTTTTATTGGCGAGCCAGCCAGGAGCACAGGGAGGCAAAAGGTCAAATAATGTGCCAGGGTCCTTGTCAGGGTGCCATTTGTAGTCCATGGCCACCATATTGCATGGAGCATGGAGGTTATTGTTGACTATATCAAGACAGAGTCATTTAGTGTTCTATGGACCCCTCTCAATTCAACCCCTCCAGTAGCCTCCGAAAGACCTCTATCTCCCCCACACACAGATGTTCAATAAATGACAGGAGGCGAATTAATCATGTTACTTGTTTCATTGTGTGTAAACATACAGCGTCTCATACACAAACAAATACATATATTACAGTTTATTAGCCAATAGGATTCAAGGGTCATCCTGAGCCCACCCATTACAAAGTGCTAATTTGAAGCCATAACTGAGTCAGCAAGATGCTGAGGCTCTGATGGTGATATTATCGTGCAGGAGTAGGAGTGTGTTGAGAAAGTGTGTGCGTGTGTGCGCCTGTTTGTGCGTTTTTCTTCCACAAACCTTTTAGAGCTTAAATAAAGTGCACTTCATTTGCAGGTTACTTCATCAAAATGACTTACTGCCCACTTCAGATAAACCAAACCTACTACTGACTGTTGCGTTGCGTATTTGTCATTAGCTTTTGCGTGTCCCTCACCCCAGTACCCATAATGCGAGGTCAAGGGGATGAGAGCATGTCATAATGAGTATGTATAAAAACACATTACATCACACTTCTACGTCACACCCCACCATATTTCGTGGAGTGGTCAAATGTCTGGTTGAGCGCTGTCTCTGGTACGTTTGTAAACATTTTTAAGGCCTAATTTTGTTATAATATAGCAAAACAAGAAGACAGAATTACAGCTTGGGCTGTAAGCACCAATATTGAGTTAGTTGCTATTGCTGGCTTCAGGGAGTCGGCGGAACAGTCGGAAATTGCAAAATTTTTAGTGACAAATTTTGGAAGCTTTTTTTCAATACAATTTTCGATGCTAATTCTGGATCATAAACTAATGAGCTTTTGTGTGGCTGCTAACTTGTTTGTGGTGCCTTGGGGTTTCAGAGCATCACTGTAGAGAAAAAAAAAAGGATTATTATTTGATTTATTATAATTAATTAATTAATTATAATTAACACTCCTCATGCTTCTATCCTTTTTAAAGGTAAAGTGTGTGTAGACAGGAAGTGAGGTCAGAGAAAACAGAGGTGAAGCCTTAAAGCCATGAGATTAACTGCAGTGAACATTCGCTTGACACACACATATACACACGTTGACACACACATACACACACTTCCATTAGAATCGACAGAAGTGCCCTGATATAAAATCTTTCTGTACATATGGCCACACCCCTCAAACACATTGCACCCTGGGAAAATTAGTACAGGGGTGGGGGTCCTGCTGTGGGCTTGGAGGCGATCGGGGAATGGGTGGGGCAGGTCTGAGCCAATCAGAGCACAGTTGAACTGGACCAATCAGAGCAGGCTGGATGCAGAGCTGAACCAATCAGTTCAGAGCGTGGCGGAGCTGGACCATTTAGATGTCGGACCAGAGCACGGCTTTGCTGCTTTTCTCCACACTAAGAACGTAGGAACCGGATGGAGACCAGGACACCGCGTTAATGGAGGAGCTGTGCAACACACACACAGACAGTAAGAGTTCATTCAAATTGCAGGAGTTTAAACAAATAAGTAATAGAAAGGCCATGTGTGTGTGTGTGTGTGTGTGTGTGTGTGTGTACACACTTACCTGTGTCCTTTGTCTAGGCTTTTCTCCAATTTCCCTGTCAATACATTCCACACATATAGAACACCATCTGCTGAACCCCCAGCGACATAATTGCCATCAGGGCTAAACACAAAAAATGGACAAATGCATGAGAAAGTCTCTTTGTAAAGCTTCCTAATAAAGTGTCCAGTAAGTGCATTCGAGTAATGGCAAACACACACGCGCGCACACACACTCACCTGAAGGTAACCCTGGTAAAGTCTGACCCACACTTGAAGCCCTGTGCACTGTAATCACACACACACACACACACACACATTAACCACCACAGTGAAACAAAGCAATTGTGTGTGTGTGTGTGTGTGTGTGTGTGTGTGCACGTACCTAAAGGTTTGTTTCACAGCGTTGTTACGCAGGTCGATGATTTTGATGAGGTCGTCACGTGAACAGGCGAGCAGCTCGGTACGGTCGTGATTCAGGTCCAATGACGTGACTCGTCCCAGCAGCTCCAACTCACAGACTGTACTCTCGGCACTGCACAGACAAGCACACACACAGTCAAAGAAAATGAGGTGTTGAGATAGACAAAGAGAACACAATCAGAAAGAGACAGACACAACACAGAGAAATAAAGAGACATAACCAGACACACAAAGAGACACAACCAGGCATACAGAGAAACACAGCAAGATAAAGACAATCACACACAGGCAAACAAACAAAGGCACAATCACACAGACCAAAAAAAAGACACAAAAGGCAAATAGACTCAGACACACAGACAGATATATAGAGACACAGCAAGAAATACATATCATACAATGAGACACAGACAGATATACAGAGACACAACCAGGCACAAACCGCGACACACTAAGGTACACAGACAGACACAGAACACAACTAGACACAGACAGACAACCAGACACACAGAGGGGCACAGACACACAACCAGGCAAACAGAGATATACAGAGACACAGACTGAAACAGACAGTCACACACACAAACAAACAGAGGAAGAAACAGACACACAGCCCGACAAACAAAGGGACAAAGACAAACATACAGAGACACACCAACAGACATACAGTGACATAGACAGTCATACAAAAGAAACAAAGATACAGACAGACACAACCAGACACACAGAGACACAGCAAGACACACGCAGACAGTAACACACATACAGACACAACCAGACACACAGAGGGACAAAACAGACCAACACAGACAGACATACAGAGACACAACCAGAGACACAAATATACAGACAGACATACAAAAGTATACAAGCAGAGACACAGCCAGACACCTACAGAGACACAGCCCAACAAACAAAGGGACAAAGACAAACATACAGAGACACAGACAGACAAACAGAGACACAGACAGTTATACAAAAGAAACACAAAGATACAGACAGACATAAAACAGGAACTCAGACAGACACAACCAGACACACAGCAAGATACACGCAGACACAACCAGACGCACGGAGGGACAAAAGCAGACAAACACAGACACAGACATACAGAGACAGACAGACAGACATAAGTACACAAGCAGACAAACAGAGAAACAGCCAGACACCTACCCCGACAAACAACGGGACAAAGACAAACATACACAGGGACACAGACAGACAAACAGAGACAGAAACAAAGTTACAGACAAAGAGAGACAAACACACACACATAGGGACATAGATAAAAGACACACAAACACACACACTCACCAAAGACAAAGACAAACATACAGAGACACACCAACAGACATACAGTGACACAGACAGTTATACAAAAGAACCACAAAGATACAGACAGACACAACCAGACACACACAGACAGTAACACATACAGAGACAGGAAAACACACAGACAAACACAGAACCAGCCACACAGAGACACAAAGATACAGACAGACATAAAACAGGAACTCAGACAGACAGACACGGACACAACTGGACACACAGACACAGCAAAACACACATAGAGACAAACAAAGGGACAAAGACAAACATATACAGAAATACACAGGGACACCAACAGACATACAGCGACAGTCATACAAAAGATACACAAACACAAAGATACAGACAGACATAAAACAGGAGCTCAGACAGAAAGACACAACCAGACACACGCAGACAGTAACACACATACAGAGGCAGACAAACACAGACAGACACACAGAGGGACAAAAGCAGACAAACACAGACAGACACATAGACATACAGAGACATTACCAGAGACACAGACAAACACAGAACCAGCCACACAGAGACACAAAGATATAGACAGACATAAAACAGGAGCTCAGACAGACAGACAGACACAACCAGACACACAGAGACACAGCAAGATACACGAGACAGTGTCACGCAGACAGAGACAACCAGACGACGGAGGGACAAAAGCAGACAAACACAGAGACAGACAAACACAAGTACACAAGCAGACAAACAGAGAAACAGCCCGACAAACAAAGGGACAAAGACAAACATACAGAGGGACACAGACAGACAAACAGAGACAGAAACAAAGTTACAGACAAAGAGAGAGAAAGATACAGACAGACACAGAGACACAGATAAAAGACATACAAACACACACACTCACCAAAGACAAAGACAAACATACAGAGGGACACCAACAGACATACAAAAGAACCACAAAGATACAGACAGACATAAAACAGGAACTCAGACAGACAGACACAACCAGACACACAGAGACAAAGCAAGACACACAGACAGTAACACACATACAGAGACAGACAAACACAACCAGACAAACACACACAGACATAACCAGAGACACAGACAAACAGAGACACAGACAAACACAGAACCAGCCACACAGAGACACAAAGATACAGACAGACATAAAACAGGAACTCAGACAGACAGACACAGACACAACGGACACACAGACACAGCAAGACACACACAGACAGACAAACAAAGGGACAAAGACAAACATACAGAGAAATACACAGGGACACCAAC
The DNA here is from genome assembly GCF_014805685.1 of Silurus meridionalis. Lineage (NCBI taxonomy): Eukaryota > Metazoa > Chordata > Actinopteri > Siluriformes > Siluridae > Silurus > Silurus meridionalis. The sequence goes on along the minus strand of NC_060895.1, from coordinate 3,206,857 downwards.
AGACATACAGCGACAGTTATACAAAAGATACACAAACACAAAGATACAGACAGACATAAAACAGGAGCTCAGACAGAAAGACACAACCAGACACAGCAAGACACACGCAGACAGTAACACACATACAGAGGGACAAAAGCAGACAAACACAGACAGACACATAGACATACAGAGACATTACCAGAGACACAGACAAACAGAGACACAGACAAACACAGAACCAGCCACACAATGAGACAAAGATACAGACAGACATAAAACAGGAGCGCAGACAGACAGACAGACAGACAGACAGACACAAAGCAAGACACACACAAACAGTAACACACATACAGAGGCAGACAAACACACAGACAGACACAACAAGACACACAGAGGGACAAAAGCAGACAAACACAGACAGACACAGACATACAGAGACATAACCAGAGACACAGACAAAACAGAAACACAGACACAAAGATACAGACAGACATAAGCACACAAGCAGACAAACAGACACACAGGGACACAGCCAGACACCTACAGAGACACACAGCCCGACAAACAAAGGGACAAAGACAAACATACAGAGACATACACAGGGACACAGACAGACAAACAGAGACACAGACATACACGGGCACCAACTGCCATACGAACGGACACATACAGAAAAACAACCAGACACACAGAGGGACACAAAGATACAGGCAGACACACACAGGGACACAGACACAAAGAGACATACAGAGACACAGGCAGACATATGCAGAAACACAGCAAGACACACAAAGAGACATACAGACACAACCAGACACACAGACAGCAGCAAACAATACAGAGACACAGCCAGACACACAATACAGAGACACATACACAGAGACAAAGAGACACCCAGCCATACACACACATCCAGACACACCCAGGACACCACCAGACACACAGGGACACAGCCATACACAGCCAGACACAAAGACAAACACACACTGAGATGTACACAACCAGACACACACAGGGACACAGCTAGACACACAGGGACATAGCCAGTCACACAGACAAACAAACAGAGGAAGACAGACAAACACAGAGACACAGACCGACACATACTGAGACACGGCCAGACACAGCCCGACAAACACAGAGACACAAGACAACATACACAGGGACACCGACAGACATACAGAGACACAGACAGCCATACAAAGAGAGACACAGAGATAGACAGACAGACATAGGGAAACAAGCAGACATACACAGAGACACAGACAGAGACAGACAGACAAACTTAGGGACACAGCAAGACACACAAAGACATACACAGGGACAGAAACAGACACAGTCAGACACAAAACAGGAACACAGACAGACAGACACAGGGACACATACAGACAGTAACACACATACAGAGACAGACAAACAAACAGAGACAAAACCAGACAGACAGACACATAGAGAGAAACATCCAGACACACAAAGATACAGGCAGACAGAAACAAACAATAAAGAGACACAACCAGACACAGACATACAAAGACACAGACAAACACAGCCCAGCCACAGAGGGACACAAGCAGACACACATGCAGACATACACAGAGACACAGAGACAGGCACACACAATTAGACATACAGACACACACAGGGATAGACAGACAGCAACACAGGCATACAGGGACACAACCAGACACACTAAGGAACACAGACAGACACAACCAGACACATTCAGACAAAAACAAAGACAAACAGGGACACAGCCATACACACAGGAACACAGCCAGACACAGCCAGTCACACATAGGGAAACAATCAGACATGCACAGGGACAGACAAACTCAAAGAACTACACACTCAGGGACACAGCAGGACACACAAACAGACAGACATACAGAGACAAACACAGGGACACAAATACAGACACAAATCTGGAACACACAGAGACAGACTAACAAAGACACAACCAGACACTCAAAACACATCCAGACAAACACAAAGGGACACACACAGAGACAGCCAGACAGACATACAGAGACACAACCAGACACACAGCCAAAACTAGACACACACCCACACGGAGACACCCAGACAAACACACAGCCAGAAACACAACCTGACACAGACGCACACAGACATACAAAGACACAACCAGACACACACAGGGACACGACCAGACATACAGAGACAGTCAGAAACAGACAAACACACAAAGGAACAAAGACAAACACAGACAGACCCATACCTAGACAGACAGACACACATGTACACAGACAAACATACCGAGACCCAGGGGCACAGCGAGACATACAGAGAAACACAGACAGGCACATAATGAGACACAGACAGACACACCAAGACACACACACAGGGACACAAGCAGACACACAGCCATACAAAGAGAAACAAATATATAGACATACAGAAAGACAGCCATGCACAGGGACACAAGCAGACATGCACAGGGCACAGATAGACAAACACAGAGAATGACATTTAGGGACACAGCAAGATACACAAAGACACATACAGACATAGAGAGACACAACCAGACAAAAATCTAAAACACACATAGAAAGACTTACAAAGACAGACAAACACATAATGAGACACAATCAGACACATACAGACACTCCAAGACACGGACAGACACACAAATACATACAGGGACACAACCAGACAGACTAAGGAACACAAGCAGACACAACTGGAGACAGACAGACAAGCAGAGACACAACTAGGCATATAAACACTCAGAGGGACAACCAGACACACACAGGGACACAGACATAGAGAGACACAGATAGGCACACAACCAGACACACAGAGGGACAGATAGCCACACAAAGAGACACAGTCAGGCCTACAGAGACATACTGAGACACAGCCAGACACACAGAAAGACATACGGCGGCACAACCAGACACACACATGGACACAGCCAGAAACAGACAAACACAAAGACAAACAGAGACACAGACAGACCAATACTGAGACACAGACACACATAGAGACACAGACAAACAGACACAACCAGATACGAAGAGGTATAAAGAGACACAGCCAGACACACAGTGAGACACACACAGAACACCACAGACAAACAGACAGTCACATAATGAGACACAGCCAGACACACACACACACACACACAGACACACAGACACAGACAGCCACACAGACAGAAAGACAGCCATGCACAGGGACACAGACAGACAAACACAGAGAATGACACACAGGGACACAGCAAGAGACACACAAAGACACATACAGACAGAGACACACACACAAACAGACAGACAGACAGACAGACATACAAAGAGAAACACAAAGATACAGACATACAGAAAGACAGCCATGCACAGGGACAAAGACAGACACAAAGACACGGACAAACACACAGTGGGGACAGAGACAAACACAGCGACACAGCCAGAGACGACAGACAGACAGAGACACAGCCAAAGACACAGCCAGACAGACATACAGAGACACAGACACAGACATAGACAGAGATAGGCAGACAGACACACAGGCATACAGAAGACATACAGACACACACACACAATGTTACGGCAAGGCACCAAGGGATGCAGCCAGACATAGACACATAGCCAGATAAACAGACAGACAGACACAAAAAGACACACACACACACACACAAACATACATACACAGACACACTGGGACATAAAGAGACACAAACATACATACACAGACACACTGGGACATAAAGAGACACAGCCAGACACACAGAGACACACACGTCGTAGGTTCTGTCTAGAGAAAGACATCACGACCTACCGTATGTCCCAGAAGCGCACTTTCTTATCAAAATGGCCACTCATCACGCACTGCTCCGTGCACACGATATCGTTACAACTGGAGCCTGCAAACACCGTCTTCATACCTGAGGGACACAAACGGAGACTTCGCTTTAGACCTAGCATGGACGAAACGCTAGTTCTCGAGAACCAGTCGACGCAAGTAATCATGTGGCAGCATCGGGTCTTAGCGTTAGCGGGAACGTTAACTGGTGCTCTTACAGACTTTGCTTCGCAGGTCCCACAGTTTGAGCGTTCGGTCGTAGCTGCCAGAGACGATTCGTGCGTTGTCCAGGAGGAACCGAGCCGACAGTACCTTCCCGCTGTGACCCGTTAACGTGTGCTGCGGAGACAGGGTTACACACAAGTTACACACACCTACACACACACACACATGCACACACATTTACTCACATAAACAGGTCTCAGTAAGAAGGTGAGATCAGTAGCTTGGGTCTCCACCGCCATGTTGGATGCTGTTACGTTGTGTGTCCGGGATCTCGCGCACACACACACATACTGAGTAGAGCACCCTTTGGTGTTGGCCACCCCGTACCCAAAACACACACCCCTAGAGCATGCTGGGAAACACAGGGGAAGTGGCTCGGTGGATTTGACAAGGGGGCGGAGTCCTGAGCGTCAGACCTTTTACATCACATCACTGACCATAACAATATAAAGCAGCCTCTTGACATAGTGCATTGTCTGGCAAGTTGGATTTGACATAAGCCAAGCGATAGTGTGTGTGTGTGTGTGTGTGTGTGTGTGTGTGTGTGTGTGTGTGTCTCACCCTCAGTCTGTAGTCGTCCACAGTCCAGATTCGGCTCGCAAAGTCATTGGACGCAGCCAGCAAGTATGAGCCCTGAGGGAATATATGTAATTTGTAACTTCAAATTTTCCTTGTGTTGATTTGTGCTAACCAATAAATCGGGGTCCCCCGATCAAAAAAACGAGTCAATAAAACAAATCAAACGATGAAATTCGCCTTTCTGAGATTGATTGGTTACAGCAATTATGTCCTTTATGTCATGTGTTTGTTATTTTTGTTTGCTTGTATTATGATGTTTGACACTCCGTATTAATTTATTCGTTCTATTTAGAGCAATTGGTTCATTTCGAACAGTTTTGAGCCTTTTGGCGTTTCTTACTCACCGTGCTGTCGAACTCGATGCTGGTGATGCCGGCGTTACTGCCCATTAAAGCGCCTTTATAGTCGCAACGACCTACAAAAACACACATTACAATGAAAAGCAGCTCCAACCTATAGTATGAACAAGTTGTCTAAGCCAACCAATCAGAACGTTTCTCATGCGGTATTACACAATACATACGAACACAATACCGGCGGTGGATGTAAACGCAGGCCATGACATGACTCTAAACCTGACACACATACACTCACAGGGTTGCAAAGGGACAGAAAATGTCTAGATTTTCCACAATGGGAACTTTTGGAAATATTCCAAGTAAGAATTTATGGGAACTCTGTGGGAATTAATTAGAAATTTGGGGAATTTTACATAAACTCTACCGCATACAAACACAAAATATATGTAATACTAATAGTTAAGTAAATACCAGCCAAGATGCAGGATTTAAGAGATTTAAGTTATGGAGGAATGCACAGTGCATGTAGGGGGCGTGGCCTCAGTGGCCCTGCAGTAAGAGCGCTGTGTGCATGTGACTGATGTATGTGCAGACTAGAAATTCCACTGAAATCACATTAAACCTGATTGCAAAATTCCTTTCAAGACAGGAAACGATGGGAAATTACTGGGAATTTTTCAGAATTGCAGGCCAGCCAATAACAGCAACCACACACACACACACACACACACTATAGAGGTTATTGAGTACACACATTACCTCCAATCACCTCCCAGAGTTTCACACGCCGGTCCATTCCTCCTGTGGCGAGTTGGCGAGAGCCGGGGCTGAACCTGACGGCGTTTACTTCGCCTTCGTGGGCGTCCTGGGCGCAGAGTGTGTTTGTTAGACATTTACACCCACGTACACACACACTGTTTAACTCTGATTGGAGGTCTCAGATTGAAAACTAGAGATCATGAACCGCTCACACCCTGAAGCTCCGCCCTCCTGTGTATGTTCATATGTATATATGTGTGTGTGTGTGTGTGTGTGTGTGTAGAATTAAGTATTTGAATGCTTCTGTCAGACGCGTCTACTCGGTGCATTATGCCGTCTCTCATGTACACACAGAGAGTAGAAACGCTTTTGCTATCAGCCTTAATGCCGTCCAGACACACACACCTAAAGCATGCTGGGAAACATGGCAGATGGGCTGGGAGGAGCTGAGGAGCTGGAGGGGCGGAGCTTTCGGCTTCAGACCTTTTACAGCTCATCATCGACCTTCCGTATGAAGAATCTCCCTCCGATTTACCCATAATGCATTGGTTTTGTTTTGAGCTCATTTAGAGAAAAGAAGGAAACCAGGAAATGACTCACAAAGATGTGGAGTGCTGTGGAGGGGACGCGGACGTCTGCGCACACGCCGGAGGGGGACTCCGTGTTGTCTGGGGGCGAGCCGTGGGAGTTCAGGGACCGTCGCCTGCTAACTCACACACACACACACACACACACACACACACACACACACACCTTTTACATGCGTATTTTACATTTCCCAAAACGTACACTTTTAATCTTGCCTTGTGTGTCTCTCTCTCGCTCTCTCTCTCGCTCTCTCACACACTTACCCAAAAATATTGGTGATGGAATCTAGGAGGCTACCAGGAGGAAGCTGAGACGCTCGTTTACTGAGGACAGGAATATAAAAGAAATGAGAGATGGGGAGAGAAACGGATTGATCGATTCATTCTTTGTGAATGAAGGATTAAAATTTCAGGAAAAAGAGAGATGGAAAAAAGCAGAAGACAAAATAAAAATGGGTGGAGGAAAGGGGGGGCATGGACATGAGACGATTGGAGAGACAGTAAAAAAACGTCAGATGAAAAAAAGGAGTATGCAGACAAACAGTGATCTAAAGACAGAAGAATGATGGACATACAGGTAGAAAAAAAAAGGAGACAAAAAGACAGGAAGACAGAACATGCACAAGAAAGAGATTCAGGCTAGACTAAATCTATTGCGAATCAATCCTCCAACATCAGAGACAAAATCCCAGACTTCAGACAGACAGTGTGGCAATGAGAGACGAGGGAGACAGACAGGAGAAATGGGACACACAAGAAGACCAAAAGAGGGCGGGGCTACACCAAATGAGTTACAGACCTGTGTAAGAGACAGAGAAAGAGACAGATCCGGAGGAAAAGAGAGAAAAACAGAATGAAAAAAAGACCCATCGAGACAGACAGACACACCGGTCCACCCACACACACACACAGGCCAAATTGTGTGAACATCCCAATTGTTTGTACCTGGGTGTCCGGCTCACTGGGTGATTGGGAGACGTCTCTAATGTCGCTTTCGCCGTCTCCTCCGTGAGCACTTCAATGTCGTCCTCCCTGAGCCAATCAGAGTAACGGATTACTAAACAATACGATCACACGGTTCTATGCAGCTGATTCGCACTTTACATCCACACACACTTACATATCGATGGGTAGAGGTTCTTTCGCCGCATCAGCCAGCTCTTTCTGCAGCTTTGCTTGTCTGCGCCTGAAAACACACACTCTAGATGAAACGAGGTCCTCATAATGGTCCGTTATACATTTACACAGAAAAAATGGCAGCAATCTGATACCCAGATACTGGAATTTTCCATGTGCTTCTTCCCCCGAACTGTTCCCCGAAAGTAGAATGACATTTATCCTCTGCATGAACTACGAGACCCAAACCTGGTCCATCATGACAATGTCTCAGTCCACAAAGGCAGCACCATGAAAATAAACGTTCCATGGGTTGGAGTGGAGTGGAAGATCTCCTGCTATAGAGCTCCAACCTTACTGAACACCTTTAGGATTAATCTGGATTTTTCTTTTACCTTCCAGAACATTAAAATGATTCAATTTGAACATTATAACCAGTAAAAAAAAAGTCTCCACTCATTGAACCAACATCTAAAATAAAATAAAAAGATTACTAGTAAAACTTGTACCTTGAACAGAGAGCAGGGGGTCTCACCTTCTGAACTCCACATAGATGTAAGTGCAGTTGCTGAACACCTAACGCTTGTATTTAACCCCTGGAGACCACCCCCTCCCTTATCTCTCCCTAGCCAATCAGAATCCAGCACAATGGGGTATCTATAATTCAATTCGTGACCAATCAGATTCCGGCGTAAAGATCAACCTAGAATATGCTGGAGAGTTTAAACATAACCTTTAAAATATATAAAAATATAGATATTTGGATTATATATATATATATATATATATATATATATATATATATATATATATATATATATATATATATATATATATATATATATAAAAATAAATATGTATTAATTTTTAGCTACATTTAAGTAGCAACTAAATTCTAATTATGATATATTATGAGCAGGACAATCGACAAATTTAATGCATTTCTTTTTGTCTTGATGTTAAAACAAACAAACAAAAAAGTATAATCTTGGAATTACTGTTACTGGAGACTCCACGTTTCAACATTAGCAAAAAAAAAAAACCTAAAGTCAACAATGATACAGGTTTATTGACATTTTATATACACCCATGGAAGTGCTTCTGCTATGAAAACAAGGTCAAAGCTATTAAAGTTTACCAAAGTTGAGCTACAGAAAGTTTAAGGGGGAAAATCTAAATCGTGACACATTTGAATGTCAAACATTTCGATGCTTCGGTTTCATTGTGATTCGAAAGTAGATCATTGCAAACGGTAGAGCGATGTTGCAGGTTGATGCAGTATAACAGTACACTATATAGCTACACTATTTAAACACAACATTTTTAACCATATTTGGTTCTATTTTAAACTGTTACCACAAAATTAGAGACACACTACTGTACAACATGTGTTTGAATGCTAAAGCATAAAATGTTCCCTTGAACTAGAACAACCAAACCTGACAAATGAACACAAAATGATCTTCATGAAGATATGCTTTACATGGGCTCTTTACATGGGAAGATCTTGAGTGGCCTGATATATAGTTTCGATTTCAATAATCTTGTTGAACAAGATAAATTAATTTGTAACGTCTACACCAGGACTAACACCCTTGTGGATGGATGATCACACACAATTCGCCACTAAATCTAATGGAAACTCAATGGTTTTCTCCTACCAGATGATTGATATATATATTGATATATTTATATATATATATATATATATATATATATATATATATATATATATATATATATATATATATATATATATATATATATAAATCAAATCTTTACTAGCAAATAACATTTAATTTCTGGTAATAATATAGAATTTCTTTCAATATTATATAAATACATGATGTACATTTGAATTTCAGACATCCATGGAATTTCTCAGTCTGTCTAAAAGGTCACACTATGGGAAATTTGCGATCACAATCAGTGCAGGTGTTAAGATTCCTGATGGTCCATCGACATGAAACCACCTCCAATTAACACCCTTTTACACAGACATAACTTTAAGTCTTGAACCTCAAATCGATTCTAATCTCACACTAGCGGTTAATCTTTTTGGGATTTAAATAATCAAATTACCATCGAAAAAATAAAAAATTAGCTTTTCATCTTCTGCCTAATTTTCATGCTACAACTATCAACCTACTGAAGTCTATGCTACACTGTTAGGACACTGATACTACACTGTATGTACTTGCCTGTATATATAATTGTAAATTCATAGCAATTCCTAGTTTAGTCTGTGTATACACTGTGCATTATTAATGTGCATCTCGCAAATATTGTGCATTATGGATAGAAAGTCTACCATTTGCTGTTATAATTACCTCCACTCTTCTGGGAAGGTGCTCCACTAGATTTTAGAAAGTGCATGTGGAGCTTTGCAAGAGATTCGTTCAGCATATCTTCATGACGCTGGACTTGCAAGAGGTTTGGGTCTCCTATATCAAAATCTTATGCTATCACATCCAAATACACCCTATACCACTAGAATTCATTTATATACATATTTTTCTATACTTTTTAATACTTTTTTCAGATCTCAATCTGAACTGGAATTGAATGACCCAATGAATAAATCTAATAAAAAAAAATAAACCCTATGAAAAAAGTACAAAAAAACGATGTTGTGTCTATTTACATGGAGATTTCTTTTCTTTAATTACTGTTGGCGACAGGATTTGACTTTTTTTTTCTCTGTATTTTATCAGAAATCACCTGGCACCACCTGACCAACTCTCTCAGATTTGTGTCATACTTTCTGGAAATAGTGTCCCTCTTACCACTAAACAGTGTGCAGAATTTCAGGTTTGTATCTATGTTTGTCTCTGAACTATGTAAGAGCACATCCTTAAATTTTACTGTAAAAAAGAATGACTAGGACATTTTCGGTATGTTTGAACGGTTTATGCTGCATGTGTGAAATTCTAAGGGATTATTCTATACTATAAGAAATGTAAAACTTTTGAAATTCATGATACAGGGTTGCTTTTTTAAAAGTTAAAGTTATGACCTTCTGAATAAAATAAATAAATTTGTTCTGAGCCTTAGTCTCCTATAGCTAGATACTTAGTCAGTAATTGAATAAACTGTACTATTTTGAGTGGTTGTGAATGTGGCAGAAAAAAGAAATTTGAATCTGTAAAGACACTAAGTTTTGAGTGAAACCTAAGTGGGTGTGTTCCTGAAAAGGGCAATCAGTACATGTTCAAACAGTTCATACTTGTGTTGAGGTGTGAATTGCAAAAACGCTAAATTCAGAAACAAATGTAAATTAGCTGTGTGCTCTCCGGGATTGACTATTGCATTTACATTACTTACTATTTCATTTGCATATATCTGAGCAGTTGAAGGAAGCCTTGCTCAAGGGCCCAGCAGTTGCAGCTTGGTGTTGCTGGGACTTGAACTCATGACCTTTTGATCAGAAGTACAACATCTAACAGCATGATGCCAATACCTACAACCTTGAGGCACCCTGGAGTTATTTATGAATTATTATATTACTTATATCTTTATTTAGATTAAATTTGTGCTGGACAGAAAGTTAAAATGTGGGGATAATCTGCAACTGGGAGCAGGTTATGCGAATTCAATGCACAATGTAGATAATGGGGAAATTTCATGACTTTTTTTATCTCTTATCCGGACATAGAAAAAATTGTGCAATGAAATTCCATTTATTTAAATCCATTGTAATTAATATCTTTCAGTGTGTAAATTATGGGCATCTGTGCTACATCTCAAACGATAAAGCTGTTGGTGTTTACGTCTGGTGCAGTTACTTTGTTACATTTCTCATAATAACTTTGCCTGACGGTTCTTTTAATTCATCCTTTGCTAAATAGTATCGCAAAAATCCTCCTTTAGTTTAATGGAGTCATAAGCAAGCGAGTACAATAGCTGCCTCACTCTGTATGGAACTGTATCTGTAGGTTACTATGGTTACAATTAATGATAAGTTGAAATATTTATTTAGAACGCTGATGGGACTGATCGTAGCTGATCGTGTTTTCAATGGTTTGAGGTTGCATTTTCATTCCGGCCAATCAGAATCAAATTCTCACTCTGAAAAGGGTTTGAAAATACTACAACACTGCATTTAGAAGTGCAGAAGCCGCATGTCTGAGAAGGATGTTTTCCAAATTTACAGAATTTCCAAGAAACCAGAGGTCTATTCTATGGAAGTTCTTTAGAACTCAATTAGCTGGATTTTATTATTGACGTGATCCGAGATAGTTTGTTCTCCTGAAACTTATACTGAAGTTGCAACAGGTCTGTAAACTGAAATTATTTCAGTAAACAGGATTAGATCATGGCTTTATAAGCAGTGTCAGTAAGGGAGTGGGGCAGTGGGGGTGTTTGGGGGGTTTCTTTAAATTAACTCATTGTTTAAATATGGCATTGTATTTATTCAGGATACGTTTGTGTAATATCAAAAGTTGATCTGAATCATTCAAATATATATATATATATACACATATTTAGAGGTGTAACGGTACATGATTTCGCAACGAAATTATTCGGTACAGGGCTTTTGGTTTGGAACACGTGTACAGAATGCAATCATTTTTACGTGCGGAACATCCGAGTTAAAATCCGAGTTCCCTCAGGAAAGTATTAAGAGGTGGACCACAAGTTTGTTTAGTCTCCACCTGGCAATCTGAGTGCCCTTATTATTATTATTAAACTTAAACCATACACATCAATACCAGGGTTATAAAAAAAGGAAACTAGAGTTAGCGCAGTGTCACTGCGACTGCACGCGAGCTACCGGATTTGTTTTGCGCATGCATAAAACGTGTCCACAAAGTGTCCACAGCGCTGGCGTTAGTAGCTAACCCGGAGGTGTCTAGCAGCTAACGCCGTGAATTCGTTAGGGTTTTATGTCCAGCTTCAAGGATTTCTCTTAAAGGAGAAAAGTCTGACAATTCCACATATCGAGGGAGTGAATGAATGAAGGAAGGAAGGAAGGAAGGAAGAAATGAAGACATTTGTTTAAGTCTGCTGAAATAAGCAGAACAGTTAAGTAGAACATATCTCTAGAAAATGAAATGTATAATGCACACAACTGTATTACACAAAAGGGGTCTGACTAATGTAAAAAATAAAATGGAATATTTCATTTGTATTTGGATCAATTTCATTTGTGCCAAATGAATCATATATATATATATATATATATATATATATATATATATATATATATATATATATATATATATATATATAAATGTACTGAAATTGTAGCGAACCGTGAATTTTGTGTACCGTTTTATTTATATATATATTTATGCAGGCATTACTTTAGGGCCACAATATGACCACCTTCCTAATATGTTGCTCCCCTTTTTCTGCTAAAACAGTTGTGACGCTTCGATCATTAACAGCAT
>NC_060895.1:3171598-3189098 GCF_014805685.1 Silurus meridionalis | reverse complement strand
AGCAACAAAAACACAAACAAAAGGACAGTTTTATTATTATAATATATAGATAGATAGATAGATAGATAGATAGATAGATAGATAGATAGATAGATAGATAGATAGATAGATAGATAGATAGATAGACACACTCAGAGAAGGGCAGTCAGATAGACATAAAGATAAAGAGAACTAGAAGGTCAGACACAGGCAGAGCAAACAGACACAAAGGACAGTGTTATGATTTATTCTCAATAACGCAATAAAAATAGACAATAAAATATTTATTTATTCATTTATTTTCCCAGGCAGTCACGTTTATTATAACAGACACCAGATGGCGAAGTCGATCCATTCAAATTTATTCATCTCAAATACAAAAGAAAAAAAAAATATGCACACATAAAATCCCACTCAACAAACGAACACGAAAACAACCCCAATTCTAAAGCACAAGCGAGACGAGAACACTCAATTTCACAAAAATGCATATATTTTACCAACACAAGGACATCAAGTGTCCACAAACTACCCACAATCCCTGTTTCACACACTGCATGTGTTCATTTCTGTTGACGAGTTCGTATTTTCCACTTGGTGTGACAATGGAATCGGTTCAGACGTATGCTCTGGAGCTGCTGCTTTCCGTCTGAGGGCCTGCTTTATAGATCTGTTGATTGGCTGATGACTTATACCTGTAACCACTACACCGACACAAACACACACACACACACACACACACATACACAATTATTACTCTGGACACTTCATTGCTTTCAGATTGCTTTCTTTGTTATCACTATCATGTACCAAGTTGTGCTTCAATGTTTTCGTAGAATGGAAAACATTTACAAAAGCTACAAAGCCCAGACACAGACACAGACACAAAGCCCAGACACAGACACAGACACAAACACAGACAGAGACACAGACAGAGACACAAAACCCAGACACTGACACAAACACAGACAGAGACACAGACACAGACACAAAGCCCAGACACAGACACAGACAGAGACACAGACACAAAGCCCAGACACAGACACAGACACAAACACAGACAGATACACAGACAGATACACAGTCATGATGGAACAGGTGTGGGTGATGTAGCTCAAGTGAAGGAAAATTTCATGCCACAGCATTTAGAGACGTCTGATACAATTGTGTGCCTCCAAATTCGTGGAAACATTTTGGTGAAAAAGGAAAAATGGCTGAAAAAAATAAGGTGGTTTTTCAGATAGTGTATGTGTGGAATACACACCTTGCAGGTTTGGGTGATCTTGCTCTCTTGAACGATCCACACAGCATGGCTCCTCCCATAATCACGCACACTGCGGCCGCCCAACCCAAATAAAGACCAGTGCCTAGCTCAGATCTACACACACACAACACACACACACACACACACACACACACACACACACACACACGTTATACACCATAAAATACTATATACAGTGATATATGAGGTGGAATCAAAAAGCTTGGAGACAAGCAATGCTTGGATACGGTCACTTTCACAGAACCTCCTCCGTCAGATGCCCTAAAACCTGGCAGTAGAACTCGCTATTGATGGTCTGGGCCCTGGGGACAAATTCTGAATGCGCAATGTCACCAATGCCAAAAAAGACGATGAACATGCACTCGGTCGAGCTGCGGACCTGGCTCGCCTTTTTCCAATCGTGGAGATGATGGGCTCTTCCGCTGTGAAGACTGTTGCTACGTCTCAAGGTGATACTGTTCGTTACTGGTAATGATCCTCGACAAGAAGGAATTGTTGTCCATGGCACGCTGACAGAGTTTTTGGCAGACTTCTGAAGTCTGAATGTCAGAAGTCCGGGGACTAACTTGTCAGCAACATGTTCAAATCACACGTGAGGATTGTCTGGATGCTACAGATTTGCCCAGCCTCACGAAAAATTATACGTTTTCTCTTTGTTCTGAATTACAGTCCATGATGTAAATCGGTGCTCCTACCTCTTAGACCATGTTATATATCAGGATTTATCTGTCTCTTGCTTCCATCCAGAAAATTTAACGTTTCCTTCGTCCTTATTTTTAACTACTTTCATTCCACCGTCTTGTTTCTTCGCCTCTTTCCTGGCGTCCATAGAGCCCATAACCAGTGTGTACAGCTGCTCTTATCGTTAAGTTATTGTTGTCTATGAACCTTTCACCCAGGTTACTATAGTTACAGAAGAACAAACAGCAATAAGATGACCCGATGATGTTACAGTTACCAGCGTGACGCTGATGATTTCCTTACACCAGCTCCTGATTTCCCATAATCCCAAAACGATTCCCCAAAGCTTGGAACGCTTCCTCCATCCGTGGTTGCATTTTAAGTTCAGAGGAAAATGATGAAGTGCTCAATTACAGTCGTTCCAACAACAGTTTCTTGTCTTTCTTTCTCTTTGAAAAGTGCAATATCGCAGCTTAATATATTGAGACTCCTTCCAAAAATGAGCAGAATTCAGCAATTGTGTGATTTTTTTCCCCCCTCAATACAATTTCACATTAGGATCGTTTAGAGGGAAACAGTGTTTGTGTGTTTGTGTGTGTGTGTGTGTGTGTGTGTGCTCACTTTGTTCCAACGTAGAAGGGGTCGTTAAACTCCTGAACGATGCGCGACGCGTACCACGACACAGCCGTGAGCACACACAAGCCTAAAAGACACAAAATATTAAGCACATCTATTACTATATGTGTGTGTGTGTGTGTGTGTGTGTGTGTGTGTGTGTGTGTGGTTATGTGTTACACACCAGACAATATGAACATCAATCCAGCCGTGAGTGTGAGTCGTCCTTTACTCGTATCCTTCATGCTGCCCAGTTTGGTGCACTTCAGACCCAGGACCGAAAGGAAGATGGAGGCAATTCCAAGCAACAGCGCTATGATCATTAAAGCACGACATGCCTGTACATGGGCTACACACACACACACACACACACACACACACACACACACACAATAATACATTAAGGATGAAAACTGTGTAACAACTCTATAATAAATACACACAATGTATTTATTTACATGTACTATGAACAATACAATCAATAGATCGCCCCCCCCCATTTTCTCCATAAATTGAAGCCCCACCCATCAGCCAGGTCTCCCCCTATCAGCTATCAGTTACCAAACGGAGAAGGTAACACTTCCATTCTTTGAGTCATGTCAAATTCCTCTTTTTCAAACTGTTCCTCCTGCTGCTCCATGTGGCAATGTAACAGAATTGAAAGGTTCATTCAAACGTTTTCCTCAGTCGGAAGATCAGAATTGCTAGAAAACTGACAGGAAAGACAGACACAGGGGATGGCATTCATCCTAACTAGACAGCACATACAAATTGTTTTCAATTGGGAATCACAAACCGGTTGAGAGCAACTGACAAATAGGACGGCAAGAACCTGATAGAAAGAGACTGAGAGTCCCTGGTTATCTTTAAGCGACGTTTGAAGACCTACATCTTCCTGAAACACTTAAATTAGCACTTACCAAGTTTGCTTTGTAAAAAACAAGAGTTGTAGTCTGATTTATCTTGAGTTTGTAATCTAGCATCTATAAACCTTTATATTAGCTCACAAAGGTCCTAACTCACTACTTGCATGAGCATGAGCCAGCTCCATGAAGATACATGTCAAGTCAAGTCAAGTTTATTTCTATTGCGCTTTTCACAACAGACATTGTCTCAAAGCAGCTTTAAAGAAATCAACAGTCAAGGTGGATAGTGTGCATTTATCCCTGATGAGCAAGCCATGGCGACTGTGGCAAGGAAAAACTCCCTTAGATGTAATGAGGAAGAAACCTTGAGATGAACCAGACTCAAAAGGGGAACCCATCCTCATTTGGGTGACATCAAGAGTTTGATCATAAATCTTTCAACAATACAGAACACTGGAGAGTGAGAACTAACATGAGTACTGGAGTATAAGATTATAAGTAATGGTTTGGAATGGAAGATCTCCTGCTTTAGAGCTCTGACCTCAACCCTATTGACTGCACCCTATTGGCTGAATGGGCGGAAATCTCCACAAATCTAGTTGAACATCTCCCCGGAAGAATGGAGGATATTTTAACAGCAAATGAAGAATGTAGAATGCGATGTTCAAAAAGCACATACCAATTTTATAATCGGGTGTCCACAAACCTTTGTTCATATATATATAGCTGGTAGGGATGTTCAGGTTTACCAATTTGTATCGACATAAAAGTTACCGATGTGACCAATCAAAAGTAATAAAAAGTGACCAAAAATTTGTGAGCAATATTTTCTGTGTAGATTGGTTCCCTGGTGGTCTAGTGGTTAGGATGCGGCGCTCTCACCGCTGCGGCCCGGGTTCGATCCACGGTCAGGGAACCACAGCCATTAAGGTTGCACAAGCCTTAGTGCTGGTCCCAAGCCCGGATAAATGGGGAGGGTTGCGTTAGGAAGGGCATCCAGCGTAAAAACATGTGCCAAATCAAACATGCGGATGGTCCGCTGTGGCGACCCCTAATGGGAGAAGTCGAAAGAAAGTTATTTTCTATGTAGATTGATTTCACCACCACTGCTACTATGTAAATACGACGTATCGCAACGCTACAGAGACCGAGGCGTGTCCTGAGAGTCACGTAGAATGAAGATTAACATGGCAGAGGTAGAGTTGCATTTTTGATATCTATTTTTCTTTTTTTGTTGCACTACAAAGGCCTGTTTGTGAAAGAGCCATGAGTTAGAAGTCAAAAAGTTTTGTCTGAAGCAAAGAAATAAAAGAGGTACCTGCTTCAAAACTAGCATAACTAGCTAACATTGAAAACGGAAGGACGGGTGATCTGACTGAACAAACTCATTGGTACCTCCAATATTAAGCGATTCAACGCTAGACAGTGGGAAAGTAAAGAAACCAGTAAATGCAACAGTAGACTTTTTTTTGGCAATTTCTGAATGATTGCATTAGGAAGCAAATTCAAAGTTTGCAAGAATAGTGGTATCTGAATTGTAAACCTGTATGTGTATGTGTGTGTGTTTATGTGTGTGTGTGTGTGTTACCATTCAGAGCGAGCATGGACTCGAAGAGTCTGCAGTTTGTGATGCCCGTGCTGGACTCCGCGCACGCCTGCCACAGGTTCTCGTACTGGCGCGTGGAAATGATCACGCTGCCCTCGAACGACGAGACACGCCAATAATTATTGGCTAAACTCATGCCGCTCAGCAGCCATCCACCAACGCACATCATAAAGCCCAAGAGCTCTACCGCCATCGACATGATCTCGCTCTCACACACACATACGCAAAACAGCTAGAAAGCTAACACATACAAACACCACAGCTCCGTCGACAAACAGGCCCTGAGTGTTAACAAATCCACAGGCTAATGCTAGAACAGAACTAGCACACACACACACTCTCTCACATACACCCACACACAAAAAACCTAGCACATATTGTCCAAGCCAACAACACACTTAACATTAACACACTACAGACACGGCAGGCAAAATGTACAAATGCTCCAACAGTCTCCTCTGTTAGTGTGTGTGTCTGTGTGTGTTATGAGGACTTTACTCAAAGGGCCATAAACCTATAAACCTGAGCGGTTACTACGACAACGGTTAGGAAGAACAGGATGATTGTGATGAGGATGATGCAAGAGGAAGCGAATGTAAGTTTCGATGAAGTGTGTGACCTGTAAAGGTTTATGATATTTCTTATCAGTGCGATCACATGATTTGCGAAGGGTGACACATGTTCCTGTGGGTGGAGCTTAGCTTTGTTGGTCAGCGAATCACAATCGAGTATGATGTCACTAACCTGTTGCAACTGTCGTGTTTTTCAGTAGGACATATTGGAACAGATGGAAGTTTTTTGTGTGGTGTGTGTGGTGTTTGTATGTGTGAGAGTGGGTGGGTGTCGCACCAGGGAGCCCCAGTGTGGTGGGGTGGGTCACACACTGCACCCCCATGTTGTTGGAGCTACAGCTCTTCCACAGGCCTTCATACAGCGAGCTGCTCTTTATCAGCGAGTCAGCTTTGCTGTGTATTCGCCACACAGCTGAGTTCGTGCTGCTCGACTCCAAACACCAACCGATAATGGCCAGGAATACGCCCATCACCTCCACCATTACCTCCGCCATCACTGTGAAGAAAGGCAGAAAACCGAGAAAGAAATTGAAAGGAAATATAATAGGATAACCCAAAACTGAAACCGAGTGGCCCTGATATCTAACCCTTTCAGAAAATCTGGAAATGTATTTCAAACCTCCAGTGTCTAATCTCAATGATTTTGTCACTAATCCCAACCAATAATCTCCGATTCCATCTATTAATCTTATCTAATCATTAGTCGTACCCCCTAGTCTGTAAAACTTCATTTATAATCCCAACCCCTCATTTCAAATCTAATATCATACCTCAGCCCAAAATTTTGCTTCACATCTCATAATCTCTAATCCCAACCCCTAATGTCTAACCCCATTTCATAACCTTTAAATGCAACATAATCTGATCCCATCCCACAACCTCTAATCCTATTCCCTAAATTCTAATATCATGTCATAATCCCTAATCCCAATCCCTTATTGCCAATACAATCTCATAACCTCTAATCCCATCTATTCCTTTCTCATAACCTCTAATCCTAGCCATCAATCAATAATCCAACCCCTGATTTCCAATCCAAACACATAACCTCTTATCCCATGTATTCCTAGCTTGTAAACTCTAATTCAAACCCCTAATTTTTAATCCAATTTCATATTCTTTAATCCCCACCCCTAATTTCCGTTCCAAACTATAACCTCTATCGAATAGCCTTCAATCCCAAACCTAACTCATTTCTAATCCCATTAAAAAAACACCAATCTAATCTGATCCATCTCATAACCATTAATCCCATCCCATAATTTCTAATCAAATCTCATAATATCTATCCCAACCCCAAAATATTTAATCCAATCTCACAATTTCTAATTCAAACCCCTAATTTCTTAACCTATTTCATAACCTTTAAACCCAACCCCTGATTTTCAATCTCATAACCTCTAATACCGACCCCTGATTTCCAATTCCATAACCTCTAATCCCAATCCCCAATTTCTAATTCAATCCCATAATTTCTAATCCCATTCCTTAATGCTTACAGATATAACTTTTGTCTTAAAGAATTTTCCTTCGGTTCCATTTTGACATCAGGAACCAATTTCAAATATACACCATTAAACTACCATCACACATCACCAGAAACACGTGAGACGTTTACTAGCTCCTGTAAGCATGTAGCTGAAACCTGTAAAGCCATTTTGAATTGATCTTGAGGCCCATTCTTACTGTATAAAAGAAGGGTCCTATAGATGACTAATGATAACTCGGGAAAACAAGTCAAGAAAGGACAAAAAAAAGCTAATGCTAGCTCTTAGAGAAACTTAGATCTTATAATAGCGAAGGCTAAGTATGAATTTTATTTAGCATGTTTTATGACTATAATGTAGGTTTAATTCAATAAAGCAACAACAATATAATCAGCCAATGCAGAACGAGTTTTAAGGTGAAATTATGAAGCGTACCTGCTCGATCAGTCTCCTGAATGTGTGTGAGTCGGTCTCTGCCTCGAGGCATGCAAGTCACTGTGTTAATATTGGCTTTGGGTCAGTGAACCCCTTAAATGGAGCAACTAAACATGGTGAATTTTGTTCAGAAGGGCTACATGTGGTGTGCAGGACACTTTTTATAAGCCCGTCACAACGAACCACAACAAACTCCAACAACTCCTAGAACCGTGTAGGTACCCTACCGCTGACCCCCAACCGCTACAATTAATTCGGAAACGGTTCCAAAACCAGGTCCATCTTGAATTAGTCATGAATTTTCAATTTGTCAATTTGACGATTCAATTTGTATAGCGCTATGGACAGCAGCTTTACAGAATGAGATCGATTGCAAAGTACAGCGCAACCTCGATACTCGTGGGGTTACGTTCTAAATTGCGAGGTTTTGACTTTTGATGGTTCCTTTATCAAGGGGAATTATGCAAGTACCGTACTGTAAACTCAACAAAAATTTGGATTTACTCATCATGAATGTTTTATTCACAACTTTAAACGAATACTACAATTATAAAATTGTAACAAACATTTTTGTCATTAATTAGTACAAACTTTCTTGCCTTCTCGCGTGGCTTCTGGCGAACCATAATTTTTTGCGAGTCCGGTTTCAAATAAAAAGTCGCCAACTATCGAGGTCGCGAGTATCGAGGTTCCACTGTATATATGTTCATCCATATGACTTCATTCCTAATGATTAAACCAGTGATCAGTGTGGCAAGGAAAAACTCCCTGAGACCTCATGAGGAAGAACCTTTGAGAGGACCCAGACTCCCTACTTGGGATTATAAGATTCAGCGATTCGCATCGGTGCGATGGCATCAAAGTTAACAATGTGATGCATCGATTTGAAAAAGTGCGCTTCGGATAGTTGGCGTTTGCATCACAATGCATTGTTTCGAACAAATTTTAGGAAAACCGATTTATTCATAAATAATTATTAGTAGATGTTCTATACTTTTATTATTTAGAAAGTGACTAATAATTTGTGACCATATTTGATATGTAAATCGATTTCTCCTCTTTTCCCAAACGCATTCTATCAGCAACGCTGGCGCTACGTGAACATGACGTATCGCAACGCTTCCCGAGACCGAGACGTGTCCTGAGAGTCACATAGAATACAGATTAACATGGCAGAGGTAGAGCTGTAACTTCCTGAAGTCATAACAGTAAACGGACTTCTGGTTTTATTTGAATCTATTTACATGTATGATTTGCTAAAAGTATGAACTTTTGGTACCATGTTGAATTGCATAGCGTCCTATTTTTGGCCATTGCGTCGTATCGCATTTAATTGCATTGTGTTGAATCGAATAGAAATCGCATCGGTAGCTACTTCATATGTATCTTTAATGTATCGTATCGTTGACTATGCATCAAAATGCAAATTGCATCGGCCTCAGTTATGAAGATGCATAAGATCCCTATTTCCTGACCCTAATGACTGAGCCAGTCATTATCCAGTGGCAAAAAAGTAGCATTACAACTCCCTGAGATCTCATGAGAAAGAACCCCTGAGAGAAACAAGACTCTAAAGGGACTCATCTGGGTGGCACAAAATGTGCGTTACACCCTACGAATTTACATATGACAGCATTTCAGAAAAAAAAACAGAATTTCCACACTTCGGTTAATTATTAATGAGTGCTAAACAAACATTCCTTGAAAGTGTCTTTACTTGGTGACAAACAGTAATTGATGATGTCGTCTCTCTCCAGGCAGGTCACATGACCCAAACCTCGTGTGTGTAATATATGGAGATACCATGGTGATACATCAGCATCAGAGTCAATGAAGCCCTCAAAACTTCTATGAATGTGACTTACAATCCCTAAAGCCTAATCCTCAAGCTGCACTTTTCATATCGAAACTATACTCTATATTTCCAAAAGTATTGGGACACCTTCCTTTTCCAAATGTTCCTACAAAGCCGTTCAGGCTAATGCTGATTTTTCTTATAACGCAACAATCACAAGTTTTATTGTAGTTGTCGAATTGTACATTTGATACCTACACTATATATAAAAAAAAGGATTAGGACACCTGACATTTCAAGCCATATGCGGTTCTTGGAGCTGCATGAAGATATGGTTATTATTGGTTGTAGTGGAAGATCTTCCTTCTATAGAGCTCCAGCCTTATTGAACCCCTTTGGGATGTATGAACACCACCTCACTTGCCTTTAATAACACCCTTGTGGTTGAAGAAAATCTCACCAATCTCCACATCCAGTGGAACATCTTCCCAAAAGAGTGGAGGTCATTATAAGTGGAATGGGACGTTCATAAAGAAGCAATCTAATGGTCAGGTGTCCACAACCTTTTGTCCATATTAGAGTGTAACTATTAGTGTTCAAGGTTTTGTTTTTATGTCAAAAACGGGACAACATTCAATACAAACAGCATGTCAGATTGTTCTCTTTGATTTTTCCTGTGGTTTCCATAGCAACACCATAATCTCTAAACCTTCATCCAAAACCTATTATTTTGTTTCTAGCATTGAGGGAATGCAGTGGTTTATTATATCATATAATGACGTTATAAAGATATAAAGAGGTGAAAGAGGACGGTGTGTGTGTGTGTGTGTGTGTGTGTGTGTGTGAGATCATGGTCAATCATTTACATTTAACTGGGATCAAAGTTCCTCAACTGAAACCCTGAATAATACAGCAATTTACACACACACACACACACACACACACACACACACACACACACACACACACAAACACACACACAAGCTTTACAGTGTCCTTCAATACTGCTGGTTTCAATTACAGTCATAGATTTGATTGAAGTAGAGAGACATTGTTCAATCCTGTGACGTATTCAGACAAAAAATTATCCCTTTATTTACATTTTTTTTTTTAACTGCGTGCTTTTCTTCAGATTGAAATAAAATTAGAAACATTTCTCTTTTATAGTTTTTGAGACACATGGATGTCCTTTTTTTAATGCCACAAACGTGGTAGAAAAAACGTTTGGACATGTGCAGATGAGGGACATGGGGTATATCAGTAGGAGAATGCTGAGGATGGAGACACCAGGAAGAAGGAAAAGAGGAAGACCAAGGAGGAGGTTTATGGATGTGGTGAGGGAAGACATGCAGGTAGTTGGTTTGAAAGAGGCAGATGTAGTGGACAGGGGGGATGGAGACGGATGATCCGCTGTGGCGCCCCCTAATGGGAACTTGGTAAAAAACAAGAAATGGACAATTACGTTTGGACTGAACAAAAAGTTCTGTTAAGTCCAAATGGGACATATTGTTGTCTCTACTAGAAGAACTTATATAAGACGGAGAACAAGAGATTTGGTATTGTGATGTTGAAGAACACATTGTGTGATTAGCAAAATGGAGAAAATGTCATTTTCTTTTTATGATGCTGAAAAACAGTAAAAAAAAATTCTCCTTTTTATATTGAATAAAAAAATAAATAAATAAAAATGAGTACTGCTTCTAATTGGTTGGCTGCTCCAAAAGCCATTATGACATCATCAACAAGGTCAACAATTTCCACTGACGAATTTTTAACGATGCTTCTGATTGGTCGGCTGCTTTAAAAGGCATTATGACATCATTAACATGTTAAAAAAATTTCACTGTTAAAAATTCGAGCGATGCTTCTGATTGGTCGGCTGCTCTAAAAGCCATAATGACATCCTCAGTGAGTTCAACATACAACAAAAACAAAAACAGAGAAACTGACACGGCGTAATAAACCTTTTATTTTATAGTCCGAAAGAACAAATGGAAATTAATTTATTCGCAGCTCATTCACGCGCACACGCACACACATGCTCCTAAATAAACGTGTTTATTATATAGATTTTCCCTCCACGATGCTCTAGAGGGAGCCGTTTCCGCCTGTGCCGGGTCCTCGCGTTCTGAAGTTGTGCCACAGTTTCACCAGCGGCTCGCGGTTCTTCCAGATCATCTCGTGGCCGTAGAAGATGTACCAGCTTTATACACACACACAAACACACACACACACACACACACAATTAACAAAATGATCAACCGTAATCTGGATGTATTTTTGTGTCCGTGTTTCACGTACATGCCAAACAGAGCACCTCCTAAATGAGCAGCGTGGTCAAAAAAGCGCCATCCCATAATCAAACCTGCTGCATCCAGGGCGACGATGGCTTTCAGGGCCTAAATCAAAAAAAGAAAAAAAAGGTTTTGTACTTAGGATCTTTGGGTTACTTGTGTGTGTGTGTGTGTGTGTGTGTGTGTGTGTGTGTGTGTGTGTGAGATAGAAAGAGACAGAGAATCTCACATTTCCTGCAGTGAAGGTGTACATCGGGAGGAAAACAATGGCCAGTTTGGCTTCAGGGATCTTCGTGCAGACTGCCGCGAGCACGGTCATTATAGCGCCAGACTGAAATGCGTGCACACACACACACACACACACACACACACACACACACACACACACACAAATAAAATCACTGTAAATAAAGCAAGAATTTCTATTTAGAAAAAAAATTAACCAGTAGCACCATCTAGTGGCGAATTCGCTGTACTGACCAATCACAAGGCATAAGACACAAGTAGGAAACAAAAAAAAGCTTTTATCGCTTCTATAACCACAAAGTATCTTAAACTGTATCTACAGAGCCTGTGATCTTGTGGTTTCCGAGAAACACGTGCACGTTCCTTTAGTTCCTATGCAACAATCAAGGTCATATATAAAGGTCCAGGAACTTTTTTTTTTTATTGAAAATTCCTTCCTTAGCAGTACGGAATGGGAGCCATATTGGTTCAGGATTCCTTTCACTTTCCAGAATAAACATCCAAACCCTCCCTGCTAGGAAACAACCCCAAACCATTAAGCGTCAACCTCCATGTTTGGCTGTGGGGGTGAGGGAGTCTGATCCTTCATCCCTCCTGGTCCCATTTGGACTCTACACATTTTTCTTCCAGTTGATGGTTCGCTTATTTGAAACGACTCTTCAATGTGACTCAGAAGAATGAGTCGTCTCAAAGAGCGATTCCTTCATCTCCGTGAAATCTCTGTGTTTTATGTACAGGGAATAAAGGTTTATGTCTCGACTCTTCTAGTTCGAGAGGTTCCTTCTTTTGTCACGTGACTCCCGCAGACGATACGAAGGCGATTAAAGGATTAAATGAAATAAATTACTCAAAAAAAAAAGATCCGTTCAATTCGATGAACAAATAATCCAAAAATGATCCAATCTTCCCATCACTACTTTCAGGGTTTCTGCAGGTTTCACAAAGTCAAATCTAAGACTTTTTGCGACCATTAAGGATGGAATTTAAGACCGATTTTCTTTTCAGTGACCAGAAGAACAAGACAGAGAAAAGCAATTTTTTACGTCCGACTTTCTTCCGGTCCAAATTGTTGCAGTTTGTTGCATAGAAACAGGAAGGAAAGTCTCAGAAAACATACAAGACTCCTGTGTTTAGCGTGTAAACAAATGGTGATCAAAAGAAAAGGCTGGTCAAAAGAAAACCAAACAAAAAACCCAACAATATTGATTCTATCGATCTTCTAAATCAGTCACATCAAACGTGACCTTTGGAACCGCGGCTTCTATCTAAGCATCCTGCATCGCTGTGCATCCCCTGAAAAAAGTTTGTGTGTGTGTGTAAGATAAAATGATGATCTTTGACACACTCACCGCTCCTAACGAAGGCCCCAACCTTCCTGTTAGTGTTTTACACATGTAGCTTGCAAATGAGGAGATTACACCTGGAACACACATCATCATCATCATCATCATCATCACGTCACACTGCACTTTTCTGTGTTTAAGTGTTTTCATTAACACTTGAAAGGCTCCGTCTCATTCGGCATCCTAATTTAGGTCGCACTACCTAATGCTGGAGGAGACATGCTGAAATGTCTAATATTGTGTTTGACAGACAGACAGACAGACAGACAGACACACACACACACCTACCTGCAGACAGATAGACGGCGACGAACTGCTCCTTTCCCAGCATGCTCACTGCGCTGGAGGAGAAACTCCACAAGACGTACATGTTGGCAGCCATGTGGAAGAACGAGTAGTGGCTGAAAGTGGACAGCAGCATGGGCCAACACAGTGCATCTACACACACACACACACACACACACACACACTTAGAATTTTTTAATAATGAATTAGTGTGTGTTGGAATTATTGTATATTAAGTGTGTGTTGGGAATATAACAAGTGTGTGTTAATATTATAAGGTGTGTGTGTTGAGATTATGACGAGTTTGTGTTGGGATTATGACGAGTGTGTGTTGGGATTATGACGAGTGTGTGTTGGGATTATGACGAGTGTGTGTTGGGATTATGACAAGTGTGTGTTGGGATTATAGCAAATGTGTGTTGGGATTATAGCAAGTGTGTGTTGGGATTATAGCGAGTGTGGGTTGGGATTATGACGAGTGTGTGTTGGGATTATGACGAGTGTGGGTTGGGATTATAGAGAGTGTGTGTTGGGATTATAACGAGTGTGTTGGGATTATGACGAGTGTGTGTTGGGATTATGACGAGTGTGGGTTGGGATTATAGAGAGTGTGTGTTGGGATTATAACGAGTGTGTGTTGGGATTATGACGAGTGTGTGTTGGGATTGTAATGAGTGGTTGAAGACCACGCCCCCAGAGTTTGACTGACAGGCATGTTTTACTCACTGGAGGCGGGGTTAGAGGTGAAGTACTTCACCATGGATCGCTGAAGAGACGGAATTCTCCAACAGCAAAACACCAGCGCGTTCGCAGCTATGATGCCTGAAACACACACATTCATTAAAGAACTAATACAAGTTAAATACTGAATGTTGCGTGCGTGTGTGTTCGTTTCTCACCTGTCACACTCCTCTGTCCTTCACTCAGACTGTTCCACCACTGATTGATCTAGTGATAATAAACACCGTCATTAGCATGTTTATCCACACGCACGCACACAAACACACACACATGTATAGGCACCTGTTTGCGTATGTCCCCATGTTTCCGCTGCCGCATTTTGTCCAGCCAATCAGCTTGCGCCTCGTCGAAGTAGCTCTGAACGCGAGATTTCAGACTCTCGTACTGCCAGATTGCTGCCATGCCGAACGAGCAGCCTGTAAACTGAGCTGGAGTTAGTGACTACACACACACACACACACTTTTTTGACTCACTCTTTAACCTACCCCTACAGTGAACACCAGCGGCTTCACCATTCTGCCCAGCGACCTCTCAGGCTGTGATGGAGTGGGCGGTTCTATTGCTGGAGTCCCGCTTCTTTTTTGTACCAACTCTACTGGCTCCGCCTCCATCTTTGGCTCCACCTTCTTTGCCGCTTTCCGAAAGCCGCATCTCTGCTGTTGTACGAGAACGAACCTAAAAACAACACACACAAATACATTACGTCTACGAATCACATGAGAATGTGCAAATGTTATTGCACCCCAGCATTCTTGAATCTGATTGGCCGGAAGGCGGTGATTTATTTTCCATCCATCTTTTTGAAGCCACTCGCTTAATCCCTAGTGATTAAGGGTGTAACGGTGCACGTATTTGTCCCGAGATCGTAACATAGTTACAATCTGAGTTCCCTCACAAACGTATTAAGTGGCGGAACGCACATTTTTTTCAGTCTCCACTTGGCACTTTGAGCGCAGTCTCAGTCCCGACCGAGTCCGTACCAGAAATTGTGTTTTGCGCATGAAACCACAGCCACTTCCTGTCAAAATTACAATTTGAGTTTCTTTTAAAAGCAGGGACCCACAGAAACTCGTACGGCACAAAAATCAATAGTCAATATCGATCAGTCGCTTTCTCTCTCTCCGTTATCACCTCTTCTCCTCCTTCCTTCTCTGAGAAATGTTTGTTTAGCACTCAATAATCAGCTCAAGTGTAGAAAAGATTTTTTTTTCCTGAAATTGTGCTGTATGTAGATGTACATTGTGGGTCTTAAAGGACAAAACCACACAATTTTACTCATAGAATGTTCTTGAAAGTCCCTGGAAAAACACTTTCACGGCCTGGTCCTGGGACGTGACCCTGTTGGTTGGGGATCTCACACTTTGGACATCCCGTGCAACCCAAGTGAGGAGTCTGGGTCCTTATAAGTTTTTCTTCCTTATGAGGACCCAGGAAGTTTTTTCGCTCCACTGAACCAATCATCGCGATAAACTCATAGGGACGCATTTGTCATTTGCACCAGATGAGGATGGGGTTCCTTTAGAGTCTGGTTCCTCTTAAGGTTCCTTCCTCCTGAGGTCCATCATTAGGGATAAATTCAAAGGGACTCACTTGTGACGATACAATTGCTAGTTCGAGGACAATGTCCATTATTAAAAGCTTGATGCAAATCAAACCTGGATTGAATTTATGAGAGAAATTAAAACGAAAGTAAAGTGTAAACATGTAGAAAACTCCTGGGGGTCACACAGGAAGATCTCGCTGTCATAACATTAACCAGCATCAAGAAAAACAATGCGCATTAATAAATACTGATAAAAACAACCGGTTTCTGTTCCACCACATCACCAATATCCCATGATTATATTATATATAATATTATATTTACCCGCGCCTCCGATTTGCTGGAGTGATAAAATCCTCTTTAACCCACCGCACTACACGCCCTCTCCACGCCATGATCCCAGCCGCACTCCACTTCCGGGTTCCCGTGCAGACCACGCCCACTTCCGCCTACCTCATCGCGCTCAGATCGCTTTTTTTTCTCTCTTTCCTAAAATGTTGTTTATTCTGAGATATTGTTAAACTTGTGTTATACATTTTTAAGGGAGAATTTGGGTAAAAAAAAAAACATTTATTAAAATAATAAAAAAGAAACAATTTATTATTATTATTATTATTATTATTATTATTATTATTATTATTATTATTACTACTACTACTACTAAAAACACACTAATTAATTCTTTCATTTGTTTGTTAATCTATTTTATTTATTTATTTATTTATTTATTGTTTACTTGTCCAATAAATTATTTATTATTTATTTATTATCTCTCACTGATTTTCACTTCCACATCATTTTTTTGCCCGTTATTTGCATTTCATTTTTATTTATTTATTTATTTGTTTGTTTTTGTTTACTGTAAATATAGTTTTTTTTTTTTTAAATAATGTAAAATTTATTCAAAAATTACAATACCACAGAATCATTTGAATAAGCAATCTTTTTTATAATTATTCTTCTGTGTTGTAAGTTTGTCATCATTTTTGTGTATAAAAAACAGGGTTTATTTGTGTATTGTTTAAAATTGATTTTATAACTTGGATTTTTGTAAAAAATCAGATTTATACATTTAAAAGAAAATATTATTAAAAAATAACTGTAATGCTATTTCATTATCATATCATTAGAAAGTCTATATAACATTATGACCACCTGCTTAATGTTGTGTTGGTCCTCCTTTTGCTGACTAAACAGTTCTGACCCATGGAACATCCACAGCATGAACTTCTTCAGCAGTTTGAGCTTCAGGAGCTCGCCTGGTCGATCGGACCACAAGGACCAGCCTTCGCTCCTCACATGCATCAATGAGCCTCGGCCGCTCGTGACCCTGTTGCTGGTTCACCACTGTTCCTTCCTTTCTTGGAGCACTTTTCATGGATACTGACCACCGCAGACCAGGATTGTGACTGGTGTTGTAATGAGGAAAAAACCTTAAGAGGAACCAGACTCAAAAAAGAGGAACCCATCCTCATTTGGGTGAGTTCCCCTTTTGAGTCTGGTTCCTCTCAAGGTTTTTTCTTTATTCATCTAGAGAGTTCTTCTTTGCCACATTCACTCCCAGTCACCCCAGGCTTCTCATCATGGATAAATACACATCATTCACATTAATTGTTAATTTTAAGTTCTGAAAAGTGCTAAAAAAATAAACTTACTCTTAAAAAAATTATAAAATTGAACCAGAGCTGCAGTTTTGGAGATGCTCTGACCCAGTCGTCTAGACGTC
>NC_060895.1:3136598-3166598 GCF_014805685.1 Silurus meridionalis | reverse complement strand
TTTTGCAATATTATTAAATGTGTTGCATTTGATTTGTACAGTGTGTGGGTGGAGCACTGTGGTGGGGGTTAAAGCACTGTGGTGGAGCCTTTGGTTAAGGGTAACAATAGGAATCCTGCCTAGAGTGCTAAAAATTCTAGAAACAGCCCTGTTTATCACCTTCCTAGCGTGTTCCCTATGAGCTAGTCACGAGGGTGGGGGAGTTGTGGAGCATAAGCCGAGCTGCGCTATCCCGCTATTTGTTGCAATGACAGCAACACCTGGTCTAAAGCCTTACTTTTTATTCCCGAGTGTCGCATATCATAATTTATTTTTAGAAACAGGGTAGCGGTGTGTATATGGTTGGCATTCAAAGAAAAGCCATGCGGAAACACTGTCATCAATGGTACGCTCAAGTGAATTAAAAAACACACCTGAGATAGTCATGGCATCAATGTATATAATGCAGTAAAGAAAGTAGAGTTTTTAGTAAAGTGAAGATACACTGCACGGATAAAAGACCTTAGCTACGCTACATAAGATTGGCGTGTGCTTTTGAAACATCTCTGCTGGGAAGATATTCTGGGTGTGGAGATTTGTGATCATTCAGCCACAAGGGTGTTAGTAAAGTCAGGTACAGATGGAGGTGAAATGAGGAGGCCTGGGGTACAGTCAAGGTGTTCAATAGGGTTGGAGCTCTATAGCAAAAGACCTTCCACTCCAACTAATGGAAAGCATACTTTCATGAAAGCTGGCTTTGTGCACAGGAGTATTGTCCTGCTGAAACATGTTTGGGTCTCATAGTCTAAGTGAAGTTAGAATTGAATTCCACCACATCCAAAAAGTGTGTGCCTCTGGTTGGAGGTGGTCGCTCAGTGGATAAGGCTCTGTGTTACTCATTGGGAGGTTGGGGGTTCAACCCCTAGTATCACCAACCTGCCAATTTTGGGGCCCTTTAACAAGGCCTTTAACCCTTTGTGCTCCATGGGCGCTGTAACATGGCTGACCCTGCGCTCTGATCCCAGTTTCCTACATTGCTGGAATATGTGAACAAATAACAATTACACTGTGGGATCAATAAAGTATTGTAAGAGAAAAAAATCTGAGTCCCTGTGTCTCTTATCTGTACATTTAACATCTGGTAGATAACTATTGAAACTTTTGACAATGGCTCCACAAGGACAGCCAGAATATATAACCGTCTGTGTTACGGTAGGAAACCGTAAACTAGCCAACTACAATGAATTCACACAGGTCCTTTACAATAGCTTAGGACCACAATTGCCACAAAGCTTTGCCCTGAACATCTGTTAGTAAATTTTATGGTAAAGCTGTAATGAATGTCTGTCCAGACGTCACTCGGATAAGAATGGGATCTCTGGTTCTTTTTCAGGGTTCTTTCTCAGGGGGATTTCCACCTTTGTCACCTTGTCAACTCCGGCTTGCTCATTAGGGATAGACTGTCCATTGTTAAAAGTGCTTTACAAATAAAATTTTAGTAAATTGAAAAATGGGGGAGCACACAAAAAAAGGCGCATTGATAATAAGAGAACAAACAGACGCAAAAAAGAGTCTTACACGTTTTTTATAGAAGCAACCAAGAGGTCAAGGAAATGCTCAAACTTAACACTTTAAGAATACAGAGTAGGCCCTGATACGGCACCCCAACAGCAGATCTGGTTAACGATCCAAAAATGGTATGCCCCTTGTCAAGCCCAAAGTATTGGATGTCCTGTAAACAGCTTCTCCTGGCTGAACTGTGGAACCATGGCCTGTTGGTTGCTCCTCTGACTACCAAAACCCTTTAAACTAGGGAGCCCCAAACTACCGCCCACCCGCACATTTGGAACAGCCCTCTGAACAATGCCAGACACATGTGTTGAAAATGTAATTTAAAATAAATGTTTTACTCATATCATAATTGTATTTGATAATTCCCTGGTGGTCTAGTGGTTAGGATGCAGCGCTTTTACCGCTGCGGACCGGGTTTGATCCCCGATCAGGAAACCAACCCCAGCCCCTTTCAGTGCGGGTCCCAAGCCCGGATAAATGGGGAGGGTTGCATTAGGAAGGGCATCCAGCGTAAAAACATGTGCCAAATCAAACGTGCGGAGGATCTGCTGTGGTGACCCCTAACAGGAGAAGCTGAAAGAAAGTTTTTATATTTGTATTTGATAATAAAGTTAAACTTGCAAACTAAAATTGGTAGTCACTCCAGCCTATGTCATTTTCTGTGAAAGACCGAACTGGCCCCCTATTATAGTAAGTTTTTCTGGCCCTAACAGAAAAAGGTTTGGGAACCACTGCTTCAAACCCTCATCCTTTTCCTTAAACACTTATTCTAAACCCAAAATTGCTCCTTCAGGATCTAACCTAACCCCTGAAGTCTTTAAGCCAAAATCCTTATTACTAAATGATGTACTTAACCCACTTTAATCGCTGCTCTGTACTGTTGTTGTTGATGGAAATTGAGTTGTGACGACAGTCTGTAAAGCCGCTGTGGTTATTGATTTTGGCTTTAAGTTTCTAACAGTCTCACCCAAAGGCACCCAAACAAACGCAGTACAGATTCCAAGCTCCGGCTGCCATAGGTGATGTTCCGACTTGCATTACTGTCATGGTCTGATCTGCACAGGACCCTGCATCTGTACCTGTACTGTAAGCCTCAGAAGTACTCTTCCCAACAGGGCCCTGTTAAAAGCTTAATGAGTTTGAAACTATAGTGCATAAGAAGGTTGATGGATTGAAAAAAATGTTTTTGAGTGCAGTGGTTTTAATGGTACATTCATTAAGTACTCTTGCTTGGAGGCAATCTGGACCAGGGATTGCATTTCGTTATAGGCTGAGAGAGAACTGAAAAGTAGCAAGATCCTTTAGCACAATAAATAATAATCTATTAGCACAATAAGTTATAATATAATAATAATAACAATAGTAATATTAATGCATTGTTTTGTGCTCCTCTGTTATAATTTTTTATACATTTTTTATTTAAATTTGAATTTTTAAGGTTGTATATTAAATATGCTATATGAACAAACATTTGTGGACACCTGACCATAAGACTGATAATATACTACTTTGTGAACATCCCATTCCACATTTAGTCCCCATTTTCCACTCTTCTGGGAAGATGTTCCACTAGATTTTGTGGAGATTTGTAAGATTTCATTCAGTCACAAGAGTGTTAATAAAGTCAGGTAGTGATGTAGGTGAGGTAAAAGTTGGTTTCTAGCTTCTATTTATTTATTTATTTAGTTTATTAAATCTTCAGGAGCTTAAAACCGATTCAAATGGCAAAAATAACTATGGCTACATCCTGTGCTAATTCCATTGGCCCAGCTTCTGTTTCAAATCTAAGCCTGAGTCTGGCACAATTACTCAGGCCATTTCCGGGCCATGTACTGGAAGTGATTAAATAAACATTTGCAAAGTGATGGAATTCCAGCCCAATAGACTGAGTGAGATCATTCTGCTCGGCTCAGATCGTTGTTCGATGCTGTACTACTCCAGTCATAATATAGAACTACAGGCAACCTGACTACCTTTATTGTATCGCTTTAAGTTCCGGGTGATTCCACAGGCGATTCAGTTCAATATGGAAATAATTTTTAAAAAGTATATATATATATATATATATATATATATATATATATATATATATATATATATATGTGTGTGTGTGTGTGTGTGTGTGTGTGTGTGTGTGTGTGTGTGTGTGTGTGTGTGTGTGTGTGTGTGTATAAAACATAGACTAGATTTAAACTAAGGAACAAAATACACAGGGTGATGCTGATGTGGCTGATGTGTTTTATTCCTCTTATACCGCAACTTCTTCTTCTTTCGGCTTCTGCCATTAGGGGTCGCCACAAAATCTCTACAAAATATAGTGGAACATCTAGAAGAATGGAGTTTAATATAAAAGCAAATAGGGACTCAATGTAGCTGTCTCTGCTGACTTTTACAAAGCACTTACACTAGAGGAGATGGTCGCTTAGTGGTTAAAATTCCAAGTTCAAATTCAAGCACCACCAAGCTGCCATTGCTGGGCCCTTGATCAAGGCTTTTAACTCAACTGCTCAGTTGTAAGTCGGTCTGGATTACTGCAAATGGAAATGACTTCCCAAAATGCCACTGTCATCTGATCAGTTGTATTAATGAATTTACTCACGTAGTTTGAAGCACCTTTACAGACCTGGTGTTGTTTTCTAATCCCAGCCAGATATTTTCACAAGGCCATAAAAAGATCCACGTATAACCTAAGCATAATAGCTTTAATACTAAATCATGATGCAGCCAAAGTATTAAAAAAGAACATCACCTTGAAGTCGAAAAACAATGCAGCACTCAAGTAGGCACATTCTGCAAACATTTGTACAGAACGTACAGTTCCAGGTCATTTGCTCAAGAAGCTGCTGCCTTCTGAATACATAAGAGTCACTAGGTAAGTGATCTAAATCATCTTGGTTTCAATCAATCACATCATTGTGTCTCCAGGATTGTTATGAATCCGGCCTTCTTGTACAACTCAAAATGCTCACCAAGAAGAATGTTGTGGTGAGAATTTTCGGTAAAAGTTGTAATTTGGTTGATAAATATAATTTCTATACTGACTGACTAATACCAGGACAGTGCAGTGCAGCAGATTGACAAAATCTCTCTAGGTTACTGAATAGGAAGTTCAAGGGTACAAGCCCCACTCAAGGGACCCTTGAGCAAGGTTGTAACTCTCGGTGCTCCAGGGGCGCTGTAACATGGCTGACCCTGCACTCAGACACCAGGTTTCAACATCACTGGGATATGTGAAGAAATAATCCCTCAGTTTCCCTGTGGGATCAATAATGTATTCTAAAATAAAAATTTACAAAAAAATAAAAACCTTACATGTGCCACCGGAAGGTCTAAACGCTGACTTTCCTTGGTCTGAGTGAAGCAGTGGCTTCAGGTTACTGGACATAAGGTTGGGGGTTCATGTACCAAGCCTTTGACCCTATTTTCTTTATAGGTACTGTATCATTGTTGACTCTGACCAAAGCTTCCTAACAAGCTGGCATTTTCATAAAATGCCAATGATGGCTCTGGGTCCTTGGTCAAAAGGCACATGCTGCTAAGTTATACCGTTAACCATGTCTCCTCCAGGGGTAGCGTACCATGGCTAACCCTGCACACAGACCTTAGATTTGCTATGTGAAAATTGCATTGGTGGCGCAATGGTTAAGCCTCTGTGTTACTACTTAGAAGGTCAGGTTCAAGTCCCAGCAATGCCCAGATACCAAGGTAAGGACTTTTGAGCAAAGGCTCTTGACCTTTCTTTGATGCAGAGGTGTTCTATCATGTCTAATGTGATAAATAAAGGCTTAGATGTACATGTTACCTGATATAAAAAAAACATTAAAAAAAGCCTTGTCCAGTTGACTTGAAGAATATATTCTGAAGCTAGTGCAAATAGATCCCTGGGAGGTTTTTTAAGGTGGTTTCAAAGGCTGGATTCAAAGGTTGTTTGGGGAGTTCAAATCCTAGTCACATGAAGCTGCCAGTCCTGGGCATCTGGGCAAAGCCCTTAACCCTATAGCTGCTTAGTTGTATGAATGAGATAAATGTAAGTCACTTTGGATAAGAGTGCCTGCCAAATGCCATAAATGGAAATCATGGTCTAAGAATATTATTAAGCTAAAAGTCCCCAAACTACGGCTCACCCCCACATTTGGAACGGCCCTCTGAACAATGCCAGATAAATTTATTTTTTAAAAATGTTTTACTCATATCATATCTGTATTTGAATTAAAATGTCAGCTTTCAAACTAGTTTAATTTGCTCTGGGAACATGCTGGAAAGAAGAGTTTGGTAAGCCAAATGCATACAGAAAGACAGTGGACATAGGACAGACATTGGGTAAGCCTAGGAGAATTTTAGGAGATTGAAAAAGCTGTGTAGCTGCATTCTGATTAAGTCTGATGGTGTGCAGGGGAACTTTCCTTATGTCCAGGGATTAAACGAACATCCGAGTGAAAACAATATGCTCTTGGTGGTATATAGGAACCCTGCATAGATGATTATCCGCAAGGACAAAATAGTTAACTTAGAGTTTGCAACATCTTGACCTGGGAATGCATCATAGAAAGATTCAGCTTGGCATTGCTGTTTCTTAATTTCAGGTTATGATCCATTATTTACATTATTTGGAAGATACCCTTATCCAGAGCAACTTACAATTATCACATTCATACAACTAAGCAATTGAGGGTTAAAGGTCATGACCTTCTGATCAGTGTTCCAACATCTTAAACACTGAGCTACCCCTTCCCCACATTACATTGGCATTTTGGAAGATTCACAAATACAGAACTATTTACATTTATCTTATTTATTCAACTGTGCAACAATGGGCTTAAGGGCCTTGCTCAGAGGCTCCAGGAATGGCACCTAGGTGTGCTCCTTGTGACTTTTACGATATCAGTATCATCCCTGAGTACTAATTCGGAGAAGGCTGCCTAGGTAGGCTTCAAGCTTGGACAGAGATAGTGTCACAGAGTCACAGTCACATCCTGGCTGTGTGTGTGTGTGTGTGTGTGTACTAAGCAGTCTCAGGAATTTCCTTGTGCAGCATTTCTTCCATGTAAACAGCGTTAATAATAGCCGCTTGAACGCAAGACACATCTCGGTTACACACAGCCACACACACAGTCTATATACAGTAGCAGACACTGGTACGTCAAGTCAAGGACTTCAGGACTTGCTGACACACACATGCACACACAAACTCAGAACAGTGGTGTGTGTGTGTGAGGATGACGCGGTTTCTCGGTGCGTTCCGCCGCCTTCTGTCTCGTGGTGACAAAGCAGAGGAGGAAGATGAAGAGGAGGGCCCAAAGAAGAAGAGTGACACAGCTGAATCTGGTCAGACCAACACAGATATACACATACACACACAAGTTGTTTATTTAGTTTCTTAACTTATTCACTGTATCTAAAATATCATGACGCGATTGTAGCTAATCAACACGCAACCTAGCGTTTTCTGTTGTAGCATAAAGTACTGCTAATTATCTAGCGCTATTAAATACCTGATTTCATGGAGGTGTAGGCTAGTAGTTTTTCTGACTACAGTTACATTTATTCTATTGGAACAATTTTCTATATAAATAGGATGCTAGTATCCAGCAATGCTAATCACGTTATCGAGACATTAAAAACAAATGCTAATAAAAATTACATTTCAGTTCAGTTCAGTCTGACACGAGCGACAAACATGTGATCCAGATGTAAGCAATGCAGCTCAGTGGGTCCGCGAAACAGTATCCATTAGGTCAGGGAAGGTATCAGGGGAGAATGAAGACAACGTGCAACACGTCAACATGCTAGTAAGCATTAGCTTACAGTTGCCAGAGGACAAGCAGGATATCGCAGGAAATATGTGAGTTTAATTGAAATTTTCCGCTCATATGTGCTTCTGCTTCCACAAACCCAGAGCCAAACAGTTGTATACAATTATCCTTGGATGTTGTAGCATGAAATTATTTCCTTCACTTGAACTAGGAGACCCAAACATGTTCCAGAATGACAATGCCTTTGTGCACAATGCCAGTTCCAAGAAGATATGCTTTCTATGGGTTCTTTACATGGAAAGATCTAAACACCTATTGACATATTAAACACCTTTTGGGATAAATGTAAACGCTAAGTGCACCCCAGGCCTCCTCACCTCATGCTACATCAGTACCTGACTTTCCTTACCCCCTTTTGGCTGAATAAACTAGGAAAACCAAATCCATGAAGATATACTTTCCATGGGTTATAAGAAGTGGAAGATCTCCTGATGAATTAGAATGCTGACAGCACCCCCAAACTTCCTCAACCTCACCTACATCAGTACCTGACTTTACTAACACCCTTTATGGCTGAATAAGATTTTACACCAATCTCCACAAAATCTGGTGGAACATCTTCCCAGAGGAGTGGAGCTTATTATATGAGCAAATGCTGACTAAATGCGTAATGGGATGTTCAAAAAGGAGCACATAGCAATCTTATGATCAGGTGTCCACAATCTTTTGCTCATATATTGTATAATCAATTCATTTCTTTGTCAGTTTTATGTATATGTATAAGGAGGACACCAACACAATGCCATTATTTGTATCCGTATCCAGAACATATGAATGTGTATGGTAACTCCTGAACTAGTCCCTCATTATCTACTTCACTGGAAGTCCATTTGATGTCTCTTTCCAGCTTCTCTTTACTATACTATACTGAAGATCTCATTTGCACCTCCGGGTGATACAGTTTGCCCGTATCCAAAAGGTTCACAGATGTTCACAGGACAGTGTATGGCTATGAAGCTGTAGTTTTAGGGTGCTAGAGTTATGTGTTTGTATTAGAGATTTTGGTGATGTGGGTGTTGCTTGGGCTAAAACTCAGAAAAGAGATTTAATGTACAGGGCATTGTGTGTAGTGTGTGTGTGGAGCAGCAACTCAACATATGAACGTGTTAATAGGATAGAAATATGTTTGCTTCTGAAGTAAAAAAACTCTCTTTCGGCTTCTCCCATTAGGGGTCCCCACAGCGGATCATCCGCATGTTTGATTTGGCACATGTTTTTACACTGGTTGCCCTTCCTAACGCAACCCTCCCCATTTATCCGGGCTTGGGACCGGCACTAAGGCTTGTGCAACCCTAATGGCTGGGGTTGGTTCCCCGACCGGGGATCGAACACGGGCCGCAGCGGTGAGAGGGCCGCATCCTAACCACTAGACCACAAGTGATGTTTGGTTTTTAAGTACTGATGGTAAAAGAACCGCATTGTAGGAATGAACCTTGTCTTTTGTCTATTCTTGACCTTGAAAGAGGCAAAAGCCGCAAGCTAGCGACGCCTTTTGGATCGCGTTTCCTTTTTTTTTTTGCTCAAGTTTCTGAAAGTGTGTTGCTGAAAGTTAAAGAGAACTATGGAACTCTCCAGGAAAATTTACAGTACATATCTTTATCGTCACACATTAACTGTACATTAAAAATTTTCATTATAACAATTATGAAATTTGTACCAAAGAAAAATGTAAGGACATTTAGGACAAAATGTCCTCCACAATGCTTTTCAGATACTATTGTCAAAAGTATTGGGGCACCCAAATTTCCAAGCCACGTATGCTTCTTCGCCATACTGTTCCCACAGTTGGAAGCACACAACTGTGTAGGACGTCTTTAGATGTGCTAGCATGAAAGTTTCCCTTTGGTTGAAGTAGGAAACCTGTTCCAGCATGACCGTGTGACAACGCTCATCCTCACCTCACCTACATCAGTAACTTTATTAACACCCAATAAATCTAAATTCCAGAAAAGTGGAGTTAGCAACAAATGGGGCTAATTGTGGGATGGGTGCTCAAAAAGCAGAGATAGCTAGATAGAAGTGAATTTTGTAATTTGAATTGCCATACTCTAGTTTCTAAGTATGTGTACAATAAAATCCCTGCACTTACTTATGTTTCCTCTGCTGTTTGCCCCTGATGGAAGATAAAATCACTCTTAGTCATGAATTATTCATCAATTCCTCTAGCTCAAACAAGGGCCTTAAAACGTCCTAGCATGCAAAGTAACACATGGTCAAATGTAACATGTGCATGGCGGTTAGATTGCGGTTTGGGACGGACGGCTGGATCTGACGTCACTGCAGTGTTCGTATTTTACGACGTGAGTGGCAACATGGCCGCCGGCTAAAAGGCGCCACGTGAGAAGAATGCTCAGTACTGGCTCTAATGTGTAGCGTGAATTGGCTTGCTGATCAAAGCAGAGTGTGTAGCAGTGTGTGTGTGTGTGTGTGTGTGTGTGTGTGTGTGTGTGTGTGTGTGTGTGTGTGTGTGTGAACGATGGTGTGCTGCTGATGCTGGCAGTAATCGAGACTCTGCCCTGACACAAATATATAATTTCATTCTCCTCTTTCTCACACCATTCTTTCCAGATGTCTCTCTATCTATCTTTCTCTCTCTCTCTTGCTGTCATTTCATCCGTCTCTATCTCTAATCTGCTTTTATGGCACCCTTGGCTCCTAGCAGGCCTCAGGCTGCGGCATACCTTGGCTTGTGTGTGTGTGTGTGTGTGTGTGTGTGT
Organism: Silurus meridionalis; assembly: GCF_014805685.1. Lineage (NCBI taxonomy): Eukaryota > Metazoa > Chordata > Actinopteri > Siluriformes > Siluridae > Silurus > Silurus meridionalis. The sequence goes on along the minus strand of NC_060895.1, from coordinate 3,156,517 downwards.
GTGTGTGTATGCCATATCTTGGTTCATCTATATAATTCAATAAATAAGGGGTATTCTGTTGCCACCTTGTGGTCATCTTTGGCCTTCACACCCTTCCCTGGATGTGTTTCCTTTTCACCCCCTGCAAATGTCCCAGTAGGAAAAATTGGCTAAAATTTACACGTAAAAGTATGTGCACCCCTAGCATTATCAGGGCTCTTAAGATTCCATATCCACAAAGACATCGTACGCTGTGCAGAACTTGGGCTCTAGTAGTTAACGACAGAAGAATTGGAAATTGTATATTTTCTGTTTAAACCTGCCTCCAACATAAAGCCCCCCTTCTAGATTCTACTCTACTCTAATTCTTTGTGTCCATTCACCAAGTGCCCAAAGTTCTCTAAAGTGGTGCTGCAGTCCAGTAGGCATGGCTTTAAGCCTTTGACCTCTGCATGTGAGCTTCAGACTCCTCTGCCAATGTCCCCCAATATGATCTCATTTATACATTTATGATGGGTTATGGAATTACTCAAGCCCAGCAGTGGCAACTTGGTGGTTCTTTATCACTGACCTACCACTTTTCCACGTCTTCTAGTCCATCCCTCTAAATAAAATAGATGCAGGACATCTTCAGGTTCAGCCGAACTGGCCCTTTAAATATTAGACCACAGCAGGTCAACCACAGAATCATCCAAGGCAGGCTGACTGTTTTCGCAGATTGGAACCATCTTCAGTGCTTCAGGTTGCACATCTTCAGGTGTTGAGGAGTTGACATCTAGGAGATCCATGAAAGAATTGGAGACACCTGATCATAACCTGTTTTTTTTTGTAGAATTAATTTGGGACCCAAAAATGCACACCTTTCTTTTCTTGTGAAGGTTTTCTGACAGACAAAATAGATAATATATGTCCTCCAGGGCAGAGGCAGCGACCAAATGTCCCTGCAAGGTCAAAACTGTCAAATATTCCTATCCGTTGAGGACATTTAGGTCTGCACTAAGATGCAAAAACAGGATTTCCCCCACACACACACATGCAGTCCCTGTACTTTCCACTAGATGGCAGCACAGCTATATCTAGTTGACAAACACATTCTTATTTTCTATCACTCCATTCTGTCTCCTCACAGATGTGTGTATGCAAGGTTTTGATAAGTGTTTCTGACTCTGTGTGTGTGTGTGTGTGTGTGTGTGTGTGTGTGTGTGTGTGTGTGTGTAAGCAGATTGCTGATCGATTTCCAATCTGCAGCATCAGGGTCAGTGGAATGATGCTGCTGATCTACCCTGTGTGATCATCTTGTCACTCTTTCACACACACACACACACACACACACACACACACACACACACATAAACTAGACCTATAGAGATAACTTTGTCTCATATCAGGATCATGGACGAGTTTTCCTCAATGTTTGAATATCAGATGCTTGAATCCGATTGGTTGCAGCGTGACGTCCTTAAAAAAGTCACATCATTTGTTCCAATATGCAACCGTTTCTACTCGCACATCCATTCTTTTGGACCAAATGTCCCCATGAGGATAGGAATACGTGACAGATTTCACCCAAGGACATGGCACGTAAACTAAATCGTATAGTTGAGTTTCACACGTTAAGGAAGTAGCCTTCAGTGGCAAGTCAAACGTCCACAAAGCTTTCTGACGAGTCCCCAGACTGTCCCTGGCCCGTCCCGCCGTCCGTCTGTGTATCAATGGCGCCACAGGTACAACCCACCTACCCGTCGTGGAGTCAAACTTACTTACAACAAGCTTGTGTTTTCCTAGTTGCCTAGCAACCGTGTCCTCACAATATATCCGAATGATGTTTGGTTGCGAGGACTATCCCTTATCCCATCCTCCTGCTCGTCCTCCGTTGACAGCTCAGAGAACGACAACGCAAACGCAATACCGACTCGAGCGTTACGTTATGCGACTCCCAAAATGGAGGCATCCTTGAATTTTTTTCTGCTCCGCTGAATAAGAATCAGGAAAGTTTGGTCTGGTATGATCACACATCAGGCAAGACTTCCATTCTCAGTCACATATACAAAAGTGTGTGTGTGTGTGTGTGTGTGTGTGTGTGTGTGTGTGTGTGTGTGTGATAATTGGTGTGTGCTGATGAGTGTATGTGGGTCACACTGACTGGCCTCTTTAATAAAGACAGAACAGAAACGATCTTGCAGCACTTTGTGCTAGTCTCACACACACACTTACAGAAACACACACCTAGGGGGCGCTTTCAAATAACTACTAATGCACTTGGACACTCAATGGAAACCGACAAACTCACAGGTTAAACAAGATAAGCGAAAGGGTAATTCCCAGGAGCTTGCTAGTATTCGGGGACGTGTCCCAAATGGTTCCTTGACTATATAGGCCACCTGAGCGCCTGACGTTTCAGACTGCTAATGTCCCACCGTGTCTCGTGGAAATGCCACAGGAAGGTGTGTGTATTCGTCAGCATGACTGTCAAACGGGACATTCATCACTAGGGTAGTGCACTAAGTAGGGAACAAGATTTGGGTAGTCTGAGCTGAAAATTGCGCGCGTCCATTTTATCTTCTGGATCAAATGTCCCCACAAATATTGACAGATTGACAGATTTAAGAACATTTAGGTGGGGTCTTATTGGAGACCAAATGTCCCCACAAATATAGAACCACATGACAGATTTGAGAATATGCTTATGTCAAACTCTTATTGAGGCCAAAATGTCCCCAAGAGGACAGGAATACATAAGAGTTTTGAAAACATGCATGTCTGTCTACCTCTTACTGGGGACCAATTGTCGCTATGAGGATAAGAGTACATGACACACACACACACACACACACACACACATAAATTATAACATTTCTCAAAACAAATGAATAGTAAAAGTATAAGTTTCAGAGTGTAAAATAAGCAAATAAACATAAAATTACTAACAATAATTAAAAATTTGATAAATAAATAAATAAAAATAAAAGAGGACGAAATTAAAACCTTCAACGCAAACACACATTTTTTATGCGTCCTTTCTTTACTCTGATATAAAAATTAAACCGAAAAATCCTTTTTTTAAATCACTAAACATTTGTTTTGAATATATATATATATATATATATATATATATATATATATATATATATATATATATATATATATATTTGTGTGTATGTGCGCGCGCATGACTGTTAGCTTCAGATGCTGGATTCTCAGTTTTTTGAAGCTTTGCACATCTCTGTCTCACACACACACACACACACACACACACCCTCCCTGCATGTCTCTCACTCTCCTCCTCGACTCTCCAGACTCAGCTGACTGTTATTCAACATGCACGCGGCAGGGAAAGAGCAGCACGCGCACTCGGTCACCGGGCTCGCGCTTTAGAAACCCCCTTCCGGGGGGGCGTTGGATTTTGTATTTTTATTTTTGCAGAAAACTTCAAAACACCCCTCCTGCTCCTCACTTCGTGATCCAGAGCGCGCGCTCCCCCGCGGGCGCCCCATGCGCTCACCGCGCGCATGCACGCGTGACCGCGGAGCCGCTCGTGCGTGCGCACCGGTCGCCACATGGCCGCGGCCATCGCCAGCTCGCTCATTCGGCAGAAGCGGCAGGCGCGCGAGTCCGGCGGCGACCGCGGGGCCGCGTCAGCGCGCCGCTCGAGCCCCGGCAAGGAGGCGCGCGCGCTGTGCGGCCGGCGCCTGTACGGGCTTTTCAGCAAGGTGCGCTTCTGCAGCGGGGGCAAGAAGCGGCCCGCGCCACGGAAACCAGGTCAGTCCACGTACTGTATCTCTCTTACACACAAACACACTCACGCGCGCAATTTGCAATGCACGTGAGTGTGTGTGTAAGAGAGATCTAGTTGAATTCAGCTACAGTTTTCATCCTTGCAAGGCTTTAAACGACACCTTTAGCCTGTGTGTGTGTGTGTGTGTGTGTGTGTGTGTGTGTGTGTGTGTTTGCCAACTTCTTCATCAGTAACCACTTGAGCACTGGGCACCACACACACACACACACACACACACACACACACAATAACACACTGATGCCAATTTAGGTTTGGGAGGAAACCGGAGAACCCAATAGAACCTGAAGGAACATGACTTTTTTTTTTAAACGTACATTGTATGGCAAAAGTATTGGGACACCTGCGTTTTCCACCCATGCATGCTTCTTGTCGGAGTTGGAGACACACAATTGTATTCCATGAGATGGGGTGGAAGCTCTCCAGCTATGGAGCACGGATCTTACCTCCTCCCCTCACCCTCCTTTAGAACCTGAATTTACTAACGCCCTTGTGGCTGAATAAAATCTCACCCAAATGTGAAATCTGGTGGAACATCTTCCCAGACAAATGAAGAAAATGTGGTGCCCACCAGCTTTTTGGCCATCTGGGTAAACATTAGCAGGATTTTCTGGATGGAGCAGAACACGTTGTACCTCGAGATTTCTTCAGGCTTTGTTTGCAGGATGTTGTTTTGTATGAATGAGATACATGTAAGTCGCTCTGGATGCAGGTGTCTGCCAAATGCCATAAAAATATCTGTGTGACATCAATCGAGGTGTGTGTGTGTGTGTGTGTGTGTGTGTGTGTGTGTGTGTGTGTGTGTGTGTGTGTGTGTTGCAGAGCCGCAGCTGAAGGGGATTGTGACGAGGCTGTTCAGTGAACAAGGATTCTACCTGCAGATGAAACCAGATGGAACCATTAATGGGACCAAAGATGAGAACAGTGACTACAGTGAGTCTTCACACACACACACACACACACACACACACACACACACACACACACACACACTGAACACACAAGCATGTTTTGTATAGCAATCATCATCATCATCATCATCTCTTTCCATTTATTTCTGCGCTGTGACATTGAGGCATTGAGCTTCGTACGAGTGTGTGTGTGTGTGTGTGTGTGTGTGTGTGTGGCTGCTTAAATTCCCCTTAGTGTCCTCTAAGTGAGGAAATCTGAGCTGAGATCCAAAAAGGAAACTGGAGATCTGGAACACCACAAAAAAAAGTTCGAAAAACTCACCCGAACTCCACCGAGTCAAGGTCGACTCCGACCCCGTCGAGCCGTGATCCTTGACCGCGGAGAACGCCGGACCGTATGCTCAACGAACGCATAAGCCAAACTCCACATCAGGCGCCTCACGTAGTCGGGGGGATTCGGGTCACGCCCACGCATGTTAGCGCTATCGGTACGGTGCACATTAGCATTGCCCGTAGGTTTCGCCTCGCTGCTGCTGTGCGGCAGCAATTCGCCGTTTAACACTTTTCTACAGATAATCAGAGCACCGGTGCAGAATTCAGCCAAGAATCTTCTCTTGCTCTTCCAGCCCAAGAAACAAATAAAGAGAGAGAGACATGTTTTAGCCTCTGGGCATTCTCACAGAACACTGAATTGTTTATTTCTGACAGCAGTTGGCTAAACGTGTTTGGTGTAAAGTGAGAAAAATCGATGGCGCGAACACCTCAGCCGGGATGCTCTTCCTTTCTGAGCTGCTTCCAGAAAAACAACAGGAAATGTTCATCATATTCCCTGACAGGAAAAGTTACGGCAAATTGGAGTTCATTAGCATGTAGCAAAGGAACCGTGTTACAGTGTTACTAATCTGTGACGCTATGAAGCCATATTCTACAGACCTGCAATGTGACAGGGTTTTTGTTACAGTGCTACAGTTTTAAAGAGCTACAGTGTGACAGAGCGGTGGCTTGACAGAGTTACACTGTGACAGAAGTAGTGTTACAGTTTTGTAGGGTGACAGAGCTACAGTGTGGCAGAAATAGTGTTACATAGCTACAGTGTGACAGAGCTACAGTGTGGCAGAAGTAGTGTTACAAATCTATAGATTTAAAGAGCTACAGTGACAAGTAGTTTTCAAATCTATAGTATTATAGAGCTACAGTGTTATAGAGCTACAGTGTGACAGAGTTACAGTGTAATAGAGCTACAGAGCAACAGTGTAATTGAGCCACAGTGTGACAGAGCTAGAGTGTAGTAGAGCTACAGTGTAATAGAGCCGCAGTGTGACAGATTAACAGTGTAATAGAACTATAGTGTAACAGAGTTACAGAGCTGCAGTGTGACAGTTACAGTGTAATAGAGCTAAAGTGTAATAGAGCCACAGTGTAACAGAGTTACAGTGTAATAGAGCTCCTGAGCTACAGTGTAACAGAGCTACAGTGTAACAGAGCTGCAGTGTGACAGATTTACAGTGTAATAGAGATACAGTGTAATAGAACTATAGTGTAACAGAGTTACAGAGCTGCAGTGTGACAGAGTTACAGTGTAAAAGAGCTAAAGTGTAATAGAGCTACAGTGTGACAGAGCTACAGTGTAATCGGGCTCCTGAGCTACAGTGTAACAGAGCTGCAATGTGACAGATTTACAGTGTAATAGAGATACAGTGTATCAGAGCTGCAGTGTGACAGTTACAGTGTAATAGAGCTACAGTGTAATAGAGCCACAGTGTAACAGAGTTTCGGAGCTGCAGTGTGACTGAGCTACAGTGTAACAGAGTCAGTGTGACAGAGTTACAGTGTAATAGAGCTACAGTGTAACAGAGTTACAGAGCTGCAGTGTGACTGAGCTACAGTGTAAAAGAGTTAGTGTGACAGTTACAGTGTAATAGAGCTACGGTGTAATAGAGCTGCAGTGTAACAGAGTTACAGAGCTGCAGTGTGACTGCGCTACAGTGTAACAGAGTTACAGAGCTGCAGTGTGACTGAGCTACAGTGTAACAGAGTCAGTGTTACAGTTACAGTATAATAGAGCTACAGTGTAATAGAGCCGCAGTGTAACAGAGTTACAGAGCTGCAGTGTGACAGAGTTACAGTGTAATAGAGCTAAAGTGTAATAGAGCTACAGTGTGACAGAGCTACAGTGTAATAGGGCTCCTGAGCTACAGTGTAACAGAGCTACAGTGTAACAGAGCTGCAATGTGACAGATTTACAGTGTAATAGAGATACAGTGTATCAGAGCTGCAGTGTGAGTTTCAGTGTAATAGAGCTTCAATGTAATAGAGCCACAGTGTAACAGAGTTACAGAGCTGCAGTGTGACTGAGCTACAGTGTAACAGAGTCAATGTGACAGTTAAAGTGTAATAGAGCTACAGTGTAACAGAGTTACAGAGCTGCAGTGTGACTAAGCTACAGTGTAACAGAGTTAGTGTGACAGTTAAAGTGTAATAGAGCTACAGTGTAATAGAGCTGCAGTGTAACAGAGTTACAGAGCTGCAGTGTGACTGAGCTACAGTGTAACAGAGTTACAGAGCTGCAGTGTGACTGAGCTACAGTGTAACAGAGTCAGTGTGACAGTTACAGTGTAATAGAACTACAGTGTAATAGAGCCGGAGTGTAACAGAGTTACAGAGCTGCAGTGTGACTGAGCTACAGTGTAACAGAGTTAGTGTGTCAGTTACAATATAATTGAGCCACAGTGTAACAGAGTTACAGAGCTGCAGTGTGACTGAGCTACAGTGTAACAGAATTACAGAGCTGCAGTGTGACTGAGCTACAGTGTAACAGAGTTAGTGTGACAGTTAAAGTGTAATAGAGCTACAGTGTGATAGAGCTGCAGTTTAACAGAGTTACAGAGCTGCAGTGTGACTGAGCTACAGTGTAACAGAGTCAGTGTGACAGTTACAGTGTAATAGAGCTACAGTGTAATAGAGCCGCAGTGTAACAGAGTTACAGAGCTGCAGTGTGACTAAGCTACAGTATAACAGAGTTAGTGTGACAGTTAAAGTGTAATAGAGCTACAGTGTAATAGAGCTGCAGTGTAACAGAGTTACAGAGCTGCAGTGTGACTGAGCTACAGTGTAACAGAGTTACAGAGCTGCAGTGTGACTGAGCTACAGTGTAACAGAGTCAGTGTGACAGTTACAGTGTAATAGCGCTACAGTGTAATAGAGCCGCAGTGTAACAGAGTTACAGAGCTGCAGTGTGACTGAGCTACAGTGCAACAGAGTTAGTGTGTCAGTTACAATATATTGAGCCACAGTGTAACAGAGTTACAGAGCTGCAGTGTGACTGAGCTACAGTGTAACAGAATTACAGAGCTGCAGTGTGACTGAGCTACAGTGTAACAGAGTTAGTGTGACAGTTAAAGTGTAATAGAGCTACAGTGTGATAGAGCTGCAGTTTAACAGAGTTACAGAGCTGCAGTGTGACTGAGCTACAGTGTAACAGAGTCAGTGTGACAGTTACAGTGTAATAGAGCTACAGTGTAATAGAGCCGCAGTGTAACAGAGTTACAGAGCTGCAGTGTGACTAAGCTACAGTATAACAGAGTTAGTGTGACAGTTAAAGTGTAATAGAGCTACAGTGTAATAGAGCTGCAGTGTAACAGAGTTACAGAGCTGCAGTGTGACTGAGCTACAGTGTAACAGAGTTACAGAGCTGCAGTGTGACTGAGCTACAGTGTAACAGAGTCAGTGTGACAGTTACAGTGTAATAGCGCTACAGTGTAATAGAGCCGCAGTGTAACAGAGTTACAGAGCTGCAGTGTGACTGAGCTACAGTGCAACAGAGTTAGTGTGTCAGTTACAATATATTGAGCCACAGTGTAACAGAGTTACAGAGCTGCAGTGTGACTGAGCTACAGTGTAACAGAATTACAGAGCTGCAGTGTGACTGAGCTACAGTGTAACAGAGTTAGTGTGACAGTTAAAGTGTAATAGAGCTACAGTGTGATAGAGCTGCAGTTTAACAGAGTTACAGAGCTGCAGTGTGACTGAGCTACAGTGTAACAGAGTCAGTGTGACAGTTACAGTGTAATAGAGCTACAGTGTAATAGAGCCGCAGTGTAACAGAGTTACAGAGCTGCAGTGTGACTAAGCTACAGTATAACAGAGTTAGTGTGACAGTTAAAGTGTAATAGAGCTACAGTGTAATAGAGCTGCAGTGTAACAGAGTTACAGAGCTGCAGTGTGACTGAGCTACAGTGTAACAGAGTTACAGAGCTGCAGTGTGACTGAGCTACAGTGTAACAGAGTCAGTGTGACAGTTACAGTGTAATAGAGCTACAGTGTAATAGAGCCGCAGTGTAACAGAGTTACAGAGCTGCAGTGTGACTGAGCTACAGTGCAACAGAGTTAGTGTGTCAGTTACAATATATTTGAGCCACAGTGTAACAGAGTTACAGAGCTGCAGTGTGACTGAGCTACAGTGTAACAGAATTACAGAGCTGCAGTGTGACTGAGCTACAGTGTAACAGAGTCAGTGTGTAGCTCCATTGTTACTTTTTTAGCCTCAGCATTGCAGCTTTGCAGAGTTACAGTGAGCAGTATTGTCTATAAACAGTGCCCTTCTTCTCTCCACTCATGTACACTCATTCCCTCTCAACTGTTCTGTACAAGATCTCTTTTACCCTTCATCCTCCCTCCACACTCCTCCGCTTATCCCTTCCTCTCTTTCTGCCTCTCTCTCTCTCATTCTCTCTCTCATTCTCTCTCTCTTGCTCTCTCTCTCTCTTTCTCTCTCTCTCTCTCTCCTTATCTCATCTTACATTTTCTTTTTCACTAGAAAACACATTTTCATTCTCATTGAAATCGATAAAGGAGCATGTTGGATTATTTTTTTTTCATGATCTCTTTCTATCTCTCTCTTGCTCTCTTTCTTTTTTCTCTCCCCCTCTCTAGCTCTCTTTAATTTGATTCCAGTGGGTCTGCGTGTTGTGGCCATTCAAGCTGTGAAGGCAGGACTTTATGTGGCCATGAATGCTGAGGGATTCCTCTATACATCAGTAAGCATGCCATCACATCACGTGTGTGTGTGTGTGTGTGTGTGTGTGTGTGTGTGTGTCTCTGTGTGTGAGACATCAGCTGGTGTGATTCTGGGGTGTTAGAGTGTTAATTATATCTGAATTTTAGAGTGATAATGAAGTTATACAGAGGTGTGTGTGTGTGTGTGTGTGTGTGTGTGTGTGTGTGTGTGTGTTATAAAGATTTATAGACTTTTAATCAGATTGTGTCTTTACTATGATTGAGGGCTTTTATTTTTCTGTCAGCAGTGAAATAGAGTGATGGTGACTCAACACTGAACGTGTGTGTGTGTGATTCATACCTGCAATAACGTGCTCAGATTTTTTTACTCTGCTCTGCCACCCTCTCTTTTTTTTTTCTCTTTCCCCTTCCCTCTATCTCTTTCTTTTTTTCACTCACTCTCTATCTCTCGGTCTATCTTTCTTTTCTTCTTTCTCTTTCTCATCCCCTCTGGCTGTCTCTCTTTTGTTTTTCTTATTCTGTTGCCCCTCTCTATTTTTCTTTCTCTTCTTCTTAATATCTCTCTCTCTGTCTCAATTCTTTCCTTCCTTGTCTCTTTCTTATCCTCTCTCTCTCTCTTCCTATATTATTCCCCTCTCTTTCTCATCCTCTTTCTGTCTTATTTTCCCAATTTTTCTGTTTCTCTCTCTCTCTCTCTCTCTCTCTCTCTCTCTCTCTCTCTCTCTCTCTCTCACATTCTCTCTCTCTCTCTCTCTCTCTCTCTCTCTCTCTGTCTGTAATTTTCTTTCTCCCTTTCTTGCTTTCTCCTCTACATTTTCTCTCCTTCTCACCCTTTATCTCTCTCTTTCTTTACCCCTTTTCTCTATTTTTCTTTCTTTCCTTGTCTCTTTCTTACCCTCTATCTCTGTCTGTCTGTCGTTCTTTTATTCTGTGTGTCTATCTCCTTCTTTCTCTTTTATATTTTTCTTTCTTTCCTTGTCTCTTTCTAACCCCCCCTCACTCTCTCTCTCCCCTCACTCTCTCTCTCTCTCTCCTCCCACACTCAGGACCTTTTCACAGCAGAGTGTAAGTTTAAGGAGAGTGTGTTTGAGAATTATTATGTGATCTACTCGTCCACTATGTACCGCCAACACGAGAGCGGACGCGCCTGGTTCCTCGGCCTCAGCAAGGACGGCATCATCATGAAAGGCAACCGGGTGAAGAAAACCAAACCCTGCTCGCACTTCGTCCCCAGACCCATTGAGGGTGAGTGTTCACACACACACACACACACACACACACACACACACACACACACACACACACTATATGGACAAAAGTATTGTGACACCGGACTTTTTTAACGGGACACAGCAAATTGTTCTCACGAAGTAGTATAGGACGGAATTTTCGCTTCACTTGAACACAACCCAAGAACAGGTTGATGGAGAAGATCTCCTGCTATAGAGCTCTGACATCATCTCTATTAAACTAGCTGATTTAAAACAGCACCCCAGGCCTCCTCACACTCATCTCCATTTGTACTAACACTCTTGTGGCTGAATGAAATCTCACACAAATCTCACACAAAATCTCACACAAAATCACACACAAGATCTGGTAAAATGTCTTCCCAGAAGAATGCAGCTCATTATAAGAGCGAATGGAGACTTAATGTTGACTCAAAAAGAATAGGGGGTTCCAGCTGGTTTCCCCGAGGCAAGGCTTTTAAAGACCTTTTTTTAGACCATAAAGAATTAAAATGTAAAAAATAGAGCACCTCAAAAACACAAGTACAATGTTAGCAACCGGCCTTATCCAAGCCCTAAACGAATTTCATTTACATCGGTAAAAAAAACCCAATTCATTTTACCTCAGTGGTATGATCCGAGAGATTCGCGTCAATAACAGAACCTGATCTGATGCGCTCTCCTGATTGGCTGCAGCTCTTGCTTATCAAAATAGTTTTCAAATGATTGATTAAGTGATAGATGGGGAGAAAAAGAGAGCAATAAATAAATAAAAGTAGATAGATAGATGGATGGATGGATGGATGGATGGATGGATTTATTCATAACAATGGGTAAGTTACAATTTAAATGCTCTCCCCTGATTGGCTGCAGCTCTTGCCTATCAAAATAGTTTCCGATAGATAAAGAGAGAGAGAGAAATAAATAAATAAAGATAGATAGATAGATAGATAGATAGATAGATAGATAGATAGATAGATAGATAGATAGATAGATACTTTATTCATACCAATTGGTAAGTTACAATTAAAATGCTCTCCCCTGATTGGCTGCAAATTCTGTCTCTTGATTGGCTGCAGCTCTTGCCATTAAGTTGATTGGCTGTTGCATGTTGGGCTCTTTTGTAGTCATATTACAGCAAATTAAATTTGGACTAGCGGAAGAAAGAACTGCAACCACAGAAACTAATTCTGAAGTGCTGTGGAGGCATTGCAGTGAGCATTAGCGGTAACATTACATGGACATCGAAAAATTATTTAAGCAAATTTGAGATTTTTTAAACAATAACATTTAGATTTGTAAATGTTAGACTCTTTAGGACCCCGCGGAAACCCTGCATTATACTTTTGTCCATATAGTACAGCTTTGCAATTGTTCACACCGTCTTGTCCTCACACTGTCTCTGTGTCCTCCTTCTCCCCCGCAGTGTGTATGTACAAGGAGCCGTCACTGCACGAGCTGGAGGACAAGCTGCGCAGCCGGAAAGCCTCAGGAACGCCGAGCATGAACGGAGAGAATCAGCCGAACCCGGACTCGACCGAGCAGGACGGCTCATAGCTGCTCACTCACGTTCTCACAAACTCACACACACACACACATATATAGCACCTCACAGTGTTCACACTTCAACTGGAGTTGAAAAAAAAAATCACCCAACAAGATAAAGCAGATTGAAATCTGCGATCCTGTGAATGTCTCAGAATGGAAACAAAGAAAAAAAAACATGAAGAAAAAAATATCCTGTATTTGAAATCAGGACATTTTATGCAAAGCCTGCCGAGCGAGTATGTATGTGTATGTAAGTGTGTGTGTGTGTGTGCTATACTTTGGACACGAAACAAAAAAATGGCGTGTGTATGTATGTTTCTGTGTATGTAAGTATGTAGGTTTGATGGTGTGTGTTTGGAAGTTTAAGCTTTAAAGCCATGTACCAATCCTCACACGTCAATTTACGAACGCAAAAGCACCTTCATGCGCTTCTTTCTGTGCGTGTGTGTGTGCGTGTGTGTGTATGCGTGCTGCTCTGATCATCGCTTTTGATCGTCAGTCTCAGATTCTGCTCTCCAATTGGCTTACGTAACGAACAGGTCCTGCCCTGTAATCGGCTGATGGGCTGCATCGAGATCTCAGAGGGCTTCGAATGAACATCGCCATATCTGCAATTAGAACGCGCCATAGAATCCATAGAACGCTCACACTAGCAACTGACAATTCATTCGGCTTGGGGGCGTGGCCTGTCCCGAACTACATTTTATGTCTGATTTATACTGAGGGCCCTTCCTCATTGAAGGGATTTGAACTCACAAACGTCCCTCATCTAATCCAATGACCTACCACATTCTCCCAGCCTACAATCCGCTATATGGATTATATACTAGCAATCCGTGCCAGGCTTTGTGCTCCCTATGTCACATGATTAGCGCTAGCTAACGTATCAACTCGTTGCGCTCCCTGGAAGCACCGACAATCTCGACTGACAATTCAACGGTCTCTTCTACTGCGTTTCCCAGCTTGATTTTTTTATACCCGGAAACTAGCAAGCGTTAAGAAGAAGCTAGCCGAACCATTTCAGCTTGACTAGCTAAAAAAACGGCGAACCGCATTCTAAGTTGGATCCTTTCATTGTTCTATCTTCAAATTCGAAGCTCGAAATAGAATGATGAAGTAGAATTGAGGAAATCAGCGAGTCAAGAACATACGAGGTGGTATCAAAAAGTTTCAAGACTAGCGCTGTACAAGAAAGTACTTTATTTATTTACGTTTACACACTTCAAAAAAAAGGTTCCCTGGTGGTCTAGTGTTTAGGATGCGTCGCTCTCAACGCTGCAGCCCAGGTTCGATCACCGGTCAGGGAACCAACCTCAGCCATTAGGGTTGCACAAGCCTTGGTGCCGGTCCCAAGCCCGGATAAATGGGGAGGGTTGCATTAGGAAGGGCATCCAGCGTAAAAACGTGCCAAATCAAACATGCGGATGATCCGCTGTGGCGACCCCTAATGGAAGAAGCTGAAAGAAAAGTTTAGGGTTCCCTGGTGGTCTAGTGTTTAGGATGCGGTGCTCTCACCGCTGCGGCCCGGGTTCGATCCCCAGTCAGGGAACCTACCCCAGCCATTAGGGTGTTGGTCCCAAGCCTGGATAAATGGGGAGGGTTGCGTTAGGAAGGGCATCCAGCGTAAAAACGTGCCACTTCGGGAAGAGGGTGAAGTCCGCTGGCAAATCTGGCAAGTAAGGTGGGTGCGGAAGTGAGATCATGTTGTTTCCGGAGACAGTTTCACGTGTGAGGAAAGCTTGGTGACGGTGCACATGAGGTCAGAATAGCACCAGTTTGACTGATTATGAAGGTTGGTGCTCCCTGTGATTGTGCGTGCAGGCCTGTGCTGCCACCTGTTGGTGTGTTAGGAAACTTTTTGATACCTCCTCGTAAGACTTAGAAGGTCCAACCGAGGGATAAATGATTTTCCAAGACACTATATAGACAACAGTTTGAGGACACCTGAGCATACGATTGGTATGTGCTGCTTTTTTAACATTCATTCCACATTTGCTGTAAAAATAACCTCTGTAGAAATAGTTCACTGTGGAAATTTGTGGAGATTCATTCAGCCATGTGGGCAGTAGGAAAGTCAGGTACTGACGTAAAGTGAGGCGATGAGGCCTGAAGCGTTCCAATTCATCCCAAAAGGTTTGGAGTTCTTCCTCTTAAACCAGATGAAAGCATGTCTTTATGGACCTCGCTTCGTGCACAGGCGCATTGCCGAGCTGGAACAAGTTTTGGGCTCATAGTTCAAGTAAAGAGAAGATTCCATGCTACAAAGTTTGGTGAAGAACTGGTGAAAAACCAAAAAATCAGGTGTTCCAATACTGTCTATATAGTGTATGTATGTTTGTTTATTGTATTATATATTTTACCTGAATAATTAGTCGGATATGCTTGAGATGTAAACATAACGAGGATTCTTTGAGTCGGATTATTACAAGTTCGCATGTTCACGAAGATAATCTTAAACCGGGCTGCACGTCTTGTTTTTGCGTTACCGGATTTGTCGAGTGTTGTGGGCTGCATGTTGCAAAAGATCTCGGGTGTGTTTCATTTATTCTAGAAATTTCTCTTAGACAATGCTCTTTTGCACTATTTTGTGTCATTATATTTTATCATTATCCCTCCTAAAATAATATTTAGCTTGAGATTAGCTTGCTTTCTGTAAATCCTTGGTCAGCATATCCATATGTGTAACTTGACTTTTTAATATGATTCGGTTTCTAAACGTTGTCCTCCCTATACACTAAAACTCATCTCACCCTGTCTAATCTGTGCAGTCCGATCTCGCTAAGCTTAGTCTAATCAGACTTATCACTGTACTTCTCTTTTCTGCCTTTACAATGGTCCCCTGGAACCCACGGGGGTTATGTTCTAAGACCCCGAGTTCCGAAAATCCGCAGATTTTCGACCCAGCCCCTATGGTACCCAAGTTAATTCATCTAGACTTTAATACAATAGTGTTTAAAAAAATGTTTTTTAGACAAAACATAGTCTAAAATGTTATTCCTAACGTTCCTGAACATTCGGTCCTGCTGCGGATTCCTGCAAATTTTAAGACAATCCGCAACTTGCTGTTTGCTAGGTTCCAAACAGGAACCCGCAAATTTTCCGTGCCGCGAGTCCCGGACCACGAATTATCGGGGGTTGATTGTATATTCAGTCTCACATTCTTACACATTACATAGACAAAGGTTTCTGGACACTTGACCACAAGATAAATATGTGCTTCTTTTTCAAATTCGAAAACGGCATTTTCGTCTAAAATCGCTCTGCGTCCACACTCCGTTGTTCAATCGTTTCCTAAAAGTCGCTCATCTGCACTGAAAACGTCTAAAACGGCTTACGTCCCTGTCATGTCCACCTTCCGTTTACCTTTCGGATCTGAGTGTGGACGGAAGGACGAAACTGAGAGAAAAATATGCGTTTTAAAAAAGAAATCTATGGATATTAGTCTCTGTTTGCTTTGATAATAAGCTCTACTCCTTTGGGAAGATGTTCCCCTGGAATTTGTGGAGATTTGTGTAAAATTCAGCCACAAGGGTGTTAGTACAGTCAGATACTGATGTAGGTGAGGTAAGGAAGCCTGGGTACATTCAGCGTTCCAATTCATCAGGAGATCTTCCACATTTTCCAACCCATGGAAAGCATGATCTTCATGGAGCTGGTTTTGTGCACAGGAGCATCGTCATGCTGTAACAGGTTTGGGTCTCCTAGTTCTACTAGGGCTTCCGAGACATCGACTGTTTGCCTCCAATTTTGTGGTAACAGTTGGGTGAAGAACCACATATAGCTGGAAAAGTCACGTGTGCCAATACTTTTGTTGTCTCTTTGTCTGTTGTCTCCCTTTGCAGTGATTATTTCCAAACTGTACACATTTAATCCTTTTCTTTGTCTGATCCAGTCCAGGTCTAATCTCTTCTAGTCTGATGTCTTTGTATACGCTTTCTGTCTGATCTATATTTGCCTGCAAACTTTTTTCATGACTTCTCATAACTGCATCTTTGTCTTGATTGGATCGTGTCTTGCCTTGTCAGATCACACACTGGGAGAGATTAGACACGCAGAAATTTCCATTCCTCTTGCGTATTTTGTCCGTCTGATCTTTCACAAGGAGAAAACAGACCTGTCAGGGATCAGCCCCATAGACCACACGGAGTCAGTCTCTCACTGCCTGATCTCTTTTTCTTCAGCGTCCGATCTTACTGTCCGATCTCTAATAATTGTAAACGCTCTATCTGGAGTGTATCATCCTGCCAAAAGCACAGACTGCCTTTTAGACAAAACACACCACCACACACTCGGCTTGAATCCGATTCACCACAGAGGTCACAGCCCATCATCTCGCAGGTCGGATTAGTCAATCAGCAGTCCTAAGCCAATGGGGGCAGATTTCTCGAGAAGTCTTCCATTAGGAGAGCAGCACCAGCATCATTGCACAGGGCAGAGGTCAGACGTTATTGGGGTCGTTGGGCTGTAAATAAAGACGTCCGTCTCTGGTCCGAGGACGCGGTTTAGCGTCGACTGCCTGAAGCTGACGGCCGTCTGTTCGCAAAGCCAGAATGTCGATCTCATTAGTTAGTGTTTGCACTTTAATTAATTAATTAATGAACACATTCAAGATGTGTATTGTACAAATGTTTTATTTGTGTGTACGTGTGCGTGCGTGTGTGTGTGTGTATGTGCGTGCATGACGCTGACCATCAGGATGACCAGATCATTTACATTAAAAGACTGAAACCAAGTGCACATGTTCCAGTGTTTGATTTGATTCTACACCCCAACCGCAAAGTCACAAATACGCACTTAGCTAGCTTTCTATCTAGCAAACAAAAATCTCTTCTTAGCATTTTGGCATTGCATCATTATCTAGCAGTCAAGGGGTAAAGGGTCTTGCTCAAGGGCCCAGCAGTGGCAGCTGTTGGGGGGGCGGGGGCATCTGGGATTCAAATTTGACTTGAATTGACTTTTATCAGGATCCAAAGTCCAACCACTAACCTTAATCACTGTGCTAGCCTTTTATTTTGTACATTTAAACAAATGAACTAGCTAGTTAGCATAAGCGTCCTCCAGCATATTTTAGCTAGCTAGTTATTGGATAATCATTGTATTACTAGGTTTTCAGCCAGATTAGTTTTTTATACAAAATGCTTTAAAATGTAAATTCATAATTTGCTCTGTCTGAGGGTTACGTAACTGGTACTGTTAGCAAAGTGTTGCCAGCAAGTCATCAATAATGCGCGGTAAAAATGTTTTATCAATGTTTTTAGACTGAGAAAAATTCCCAGTTCAAAATTCCCAGTTTTAATTCTTAATGAATGCTATACAAATGAAGAATACACACTTAAAAGTAGGTTTTTTTTTCCAAACACGTCCTGGATACAATTTCCCCTGAGGAGTCAAGTGTGTTGCTAGCAATAACAAAATCCTAGCTAATTAGCATTTCATTATTAGAATTTTTATAGAACAGCTATGCTATCTAAGGGTATGTTTACCGGAATAGTGCTTGAAAACATTATGTCATCTTATACAATCAGAGTGTTTTGATTGAATCTCATTTGAGAAACTTTAATTCAATGTGATTTGTATATATATATATATATATATATATATATATATATATATATATATATATATATATATATATATTTTTTTTTTTTTTTACAAAGGACATTGTCTCAAAGCAGCTTTACACAGATAAAGTGGTAATAAGGATATATAAAAGAGTGTGACAAGGAAGTTTTTGACTTTTGATATTAATTTTAATTTTAAATTTTAAGACAATCCGCAACTTGCTGTTTGCTAGGTTCCAAACAGGAACCATAAATTTTCCGTGCCATGAGTCCCGGACCACGAATTATCGGGGGTTGATTGTATATTCAGTCTCACATTCTTACACATTACATAGACAAAGGTTTCTGGACACTTGACCACAAGATAAATATGTGCTTTTTTTCAAATTCGAAAACGGCATTTTCGTCTAAAATCGCTCTGCGTCCACACTCCGTTGTTCAATCGTTTCCTAAAAGTCGCTCAGCAAAATTAGCATTTCATTATTAGAATTTTTATAGAACAGCTATGCTATCTTAGGGTATGTTTACCGGAATAGTGCTTGAAAACATTATGTCATCTTATACAATCAGATTGTTTTGATTGAGTCTCATTTGAGAAACTTTAATTCAATGTGATTTGTATATATATATATATATATATATATATATATATATATATATTTTTTTTTTACAAAGGACATTGTCTCAAAGCAGCTTTACACAGATAAAGTGGTAATAAGGATATATAAAAGAGTGTGACAAGGAAGTTTTTGACTTTTGATATTAATTTCAGGCAGAATCAGTCCTCAAAAGTTCTTGAGTTGCTCAGTGGCCTCATGGATCTTTAAGCTGTAGATGTGGAACCAATCCCAGCTGGTCTCAAGTGAGAGGGACTCCATCCAGAGGTAGGACATGTAGAAACTGCGGTGGTACTCAGCAGCATTTAGAAACATAGTTAGGACTTTGTCCATGTCCAGAAAATGTGTCACCTGCATCAGTGAAAAGAAGATTGTATCGTGAGCTAATTAGCCACTTTCTGAGCATTCTGCCAAATATGGAACATGCAAGCCACAGTTTTAGAATAAACTTATTCAGTTTATTGACAAAGTATTTTGGAAAAAGAGTGATACTGCTTTTAAACCAACACCAAAACCCATAAAACAGTATTTATTTTGCATCAATGACTATAGCTACAGTATGACACGGGCAGTAATATGGATGCTATATACTGTAGACTCCGAAATACTCCTACCGGGTGAAAAACAGTTCAATTCAATAAATATTTACTGTATTTGTAGATTGCTTTTAACAATAGAAATTGTCTTAAAACAAGCGGTAATAAAAGAATGTAGTTTAAAAAGTTTGTCCCAGGTCTTCCTGAGATCTATGATACGACTAAACTCTGCCTAGAGCTGCCTAGACCTCTCATAGATCTTTTTTATATTAGACCTTATTTACATAGAAAAATAATGTTCACCAACAGGTGGTATAGAAGAGTTGTACAAACGTTCTGGTTAGATAAGGCATTAGCAAAAATTGGATTTGACACTGGTGCAGAGCAAATCTGAGGCAATCAACTAAGTGCTTCAGTGGAAACACCCTTGAAACTTGCTCCTATGACAGTTGAATGGGCTGATATTCTATAGCCGTTAATGGCTCCCCCACAGCAAGTCGGAAATCATTTTATAAAGCGAATATGGCCCGCTCCCACATTTGGAACGTCTCTCTGAACAATGAAATATTGTGTATATATATATATATATATATATATATATATATATATATATATATATATCTTGTCTTTTAGACTAAAATTCCTTAGTTACTAATAGAGGTCAAGTTGTTAGTTGTTTGCTGGACTATTGGCATCAGCAAAAATCCATGCCTATAGTTTTTTCTGGCT